>NC_047107.1:1208295-1301438 GCF_902500255.1 Thalassophryne amazonica | reverse complement strand
GACTTGTGAATGCCGCTCAATTGACTTGTGAACGCCCCTCAACTTAATTGTTCATGGCCTCTCAACTGTTGATTTGTGCTCAACTGACTTGTGAACGCCGCTCAATTGACTTGTGGACGCCGCTCAACTTAATTGTTCATGGCCTCTCAACTGCTGATTTGTGCTCAACTGACTTGTGAACGCCGCTCAATTGACTTGTGGACGCCCCTCAACTTAATTGTTCATGGCCTCTCAACTGCTGATTTGTGCTCAACTGACTTGTGAACGCCGCTCAACTGACTTGTGAACGCCGCTCAATTGACTTGTGAACGCCCCTCAACTTAATTGTTCATGGCCTCTCAACTGCTGATTTGTGCTCAACTGACTTGTGAACGCCGCTCAACTGACTTGTGAACGCTGCTCAACTGACTTGTGAATGCCGCTCAACTGACTTGTGAATGCCACTCAACTGACTTGTGAACGCCCCTCAACTTAATTGTTCATGGCCTCTCAACTGCTGATTTGTGCTCAACTGACTTGTGAACGCCGCTCAACTGACTTGTGAACGCCCCTCAACTTAATTGTTCATGGCCTCTCAACTGCTGATTTGTGCTCAACTGACTTGTGAACGCCGCTCAATTGACATGTGAACGCCGCACAATTGACTTGTGAACGCCCCTCAACTTAATTGTTCATGGCCTCTCAACTGCTGATCTGTGCTCAACTGACTTGTGAACGCCGCTCAACTGACTTGTGAACGCCCCTCAACTTAATTGTTCATGGCCTCTCAACTGCTGATTTGTGCTCAACTGACTTGTGAACGCCGCTCAACTGACTTGTGAACGCCACTCAACTTAATTGTTCATGGCCTCTCAACTGCTGATTTGTACTCATATGAATTGTGAAGGCCGCGCAACTGACTTGTGAAGGCCGCGCAACTGACTTGTGAAGGCCGCGCAACTGACTTGTGAAGGCCGCGCAACTGACTTGTTCATGGCCTCTCAACTGCTGATTTGTGCTCAACTGACTTGTGAACGCCGCTCAATTGACTTGTGAACGCCACTCAATTGACTTGTGAACGCCCCTCAACTTAATTGTTCATGGCCTCTCAACTGCTGATTTGTGCTCAACTGACTTGTGAACACCGCTCAACTGACTTGTGAACACCGCTCAACTGACTTGTGAACGCCGCTCAACTGACTTGTGAATGCCGCTCAATTGACTTGTGAATGCCGCTCAACTGACTTGTGAACGCCCCTCAACTGACTTGTTCATGGCCTCTCAACTGCTGATTTGTGCTCAATTGACTTGTGAACGCTGCTCAATTGACTTGTGAACGCCCCTCAACTTAATTGTTCATGGACTCTCAACTGCTGATTTGTGCTCAACTGACTTGTGAACGCCGCTCAACTGACTTGTCAATGCCGCTCAACTGACTTGTGAAAGCCGCTCAACTGACTTGTGAACGCCGCTCAACTGACTTGTGAATGCCGCTCAGACTTGTGAATGCACCTCAACTTAATTGTTCATGGCCTCTCAACTGCTGATTTGTGCTCAACTGACTTGTGAACGCCGCTCAACTGACTTGTGATCGGCACTCAACTTAATTGTTCATGGCCTCTCAACTGCTGATTTGTACTCATATGAATTGTGAAGGCTTCTCAAATGAATTGTGAACGCCGCGCAACTGACTTGTGAGGGCCGCGCAACTGACTTGTGAAGGCCGCGCAACTGACTTGTGAAGGCAGCGCAACTGACTTGTTCATGGCCTCTCAACTGCTGATTTGTGCTCAACTGACTTGTGAACGCCGCTCAATTGACTTGTGAACGCCACTCAATTGACTTGTGAATGCCCCTCAACTTAATTGTTCATGACCTCTCAACTGCTGATTTGTACTCGAATTGTGAAGGCTTCTCAAATGAATTGTGAACACTGCACAACTGACTTGTGAAGGCCGCGCAACTGACTTGTGAAGGCCGCGCAACTGACTTGTGAAGGCCGCGCAACTGACTTGTGAAGGCCGCGCAACTGACTTATGAAGGCCGCGCAACTGACTTATGAAGGCCGCGCAACTGACTTATGAAGGCCGCGCAACTGACTTGTGAAGGCCCCTCAACTTAATTGTTCATGGCCTCTCAACTGCTGATTTGTGCTCAACTGACTTGTGAACACCGCTCAACTGACTTGTGAAAGCCGCTCAACTGACTTGTGAATGCCGCTCAACTGACTTGTGAACGCCCCTCAACTTAATTGTTCATGGCCTCTCAACTGCTGATTTGTGCTCAAATGACTTGTGAACGCGGCTCAATTGACTTGTGAACGCCCCTCAACTTAATTGTTCATGGCCTCTCAACTGCTGATTTGTGCTCAACTGAATTGTGAACGCAGCTCAACTGACTTGTCAATGCCGCTCAACTGACTTGTGAACGCCGCTCAACTGACTTGTGAATGCCCCTCAACTTAATTGTTCATGGCCTCAACTGCTGATGTGTGCTCAATTGACTTGTGAACGCCGCTCAACTGACTTGTGAACGCCCCTCAACTTAATTATTCATGGCCTCTCAACTGCTGATTTGTGCTCAACTGACTTGTGAACGCCGCTCAATTGACTTGTGAACGCCCCTCAACTTAATTGTTCATGGCCTCTCAACTGCTGATTTGTGCTCAACTGACTTATGAACGCCGCTCAACTGACTTGTGAACGCCGCTCAATTGAATTGTGAACGCCGCTCAATTGACTTGTGAACGCCCCTCAACTTAATTGTTCATGGCCTCTCAACTGCTGATTTGTGCTCAACTGACTTGTGAACGCCCCTCAACTTAATTGTTCATGGCCTCTCAACTGCTGATTTGTGCTCAACTGACTTGTGAACGCCGCTCAACTGACTTGTGAACGCCGCTCAATTGACTTGTGAACGCCCCTCAACTTAATTGTTCATGGCCTCTCAACTGCTGATTTGTGCTCAACTGACTTGTGAACGCCGCTCAACTGACTTGTGAATGCCCCTCAACTTAATTATTCATGGCCTCTCAACTGCTGATTTGTGCTCAACTGACTTGTGAACGCCGCTCAATTGACTTGTGAACGCCCCTCAACTTAATTGTTCATGGCCTCTCAACTGCTGATTTGTACTCATATGAATTGTGAAGGCTTCTCAAATGAATTGTGAACGCCGCGCAACTGACTTGTGAGGGCCGCGCAACTGACTTGTTCATGGCCTCTCAACTGCTGATTTGTGCTCAACTGACTTGTGAACGCCGCTCAATTGACTTGTGAACGCCACTCAATTGACTTGTGAATGCCCCTCAACTTAATTGTTCATGACCTCTCAACTGCTGATTTGTACTCGAATTGTGAAGGCTTCTCAAATGAATTGTGAACACTGCACAACTGACTTGTGAAGGCCGCGCAACTGACTTGTGAAGGCCGCGCAACTGACTTGTGAAGGCCGCGCAACTGACTTGTGAAGGCCGCGCAACTGACTTGTGAAGGCCGCGCAACTGACTTATGAAGGCCGCGCAACTGACTTATGAAGGCCGCGCAACTGACTTATGAAGGCCGCGCAACTGACTTGTGAAGGCCCCTCAACTTAATTGTTCATGGCCTCTCAACTGCTGATTTGTGCTCAACTGACTTGTGAACACCGCTCAACTGACTTGTGAAAGCCGCTCAACTGACTTGTGAATGCCGCTCAACTGACTTGTGAACGCCCCTCAACTTAATTGTTCATGGCCTCTCAACTGCTGATTTGTGCTCAAATGACTTGTGAACGCCCCTCAATTGACTTGTGAACGCCCCTCAACTTAATTGTTCATGGCCTCTCAACTGCTGATTTGTGCTCAACTGAATTGTGAACGCAGCTCAACTGACTTGTCAATGCCGCTCAACTGACTTGTGAACGCCGCTCAACTGACTTGTGAATGCCCCTCAACTTAATTGTTCATGGCCTCAACTGCTGATGTGTGCTCAATTGACTTGTGAACGCCGCTCAACTGACTTGTGAACGCCCCTCAACTTAATTATTCATGGCCTCTCAACTGCTGATTTGTGCTCAACTGACTTGTGAACGCCGCTCAATTGACTTGTGAACGCCCCTCAACTTAATTGTTCATGGCCTCTCAACTGCTGATTTGTGCTCAACTGACTTATGAACGCCGCTCAACTGACTTGTGAACGCCGCTCAATTGAATTGTGAACGCCGCTCAATTGACTTGTGAACACCCCTCAACTTAATTGTTCATGGCCTCTCAACTGCTGATTTGTGCTCAACTGACTTGTGAACGCCGCTCAACTGACTTGTGAATGCCGCTCAATTGACTTGTGAACGCCCCTCAACTTAATTGTTCATGGCCTCTCAACTGCTGATTTGTGCTCAACTGACTTGTGAACGCCGCTCAATTGACTTGTGGACGCCCCTCAACTTAATTGTTCATGGCCTCTCAACTGCTGATTTGTGCTCAACTGACTTGTGAACGCCGCTCAATTGACTTGTGGACGCCCCTCAACTTAATTGTTCATGGCCTCTCAACTGCTGATTTGTGCTCAACTGACTTGTGAACGCCGCTCAACTGACTTGTGAACGCCCCTCAACTTAATTGTTCATGGCCTCTCAACTGCTGATTTGTGCTCAACTGACTTGTGAACGCCGCTCAACTGACTTGTGAATGCCCCTCAACTTAATTATTCATGGCCTCTCAACTGCTGATTTGTGCTCAACTGACTTGTGAACGCCGCTCAATTGACTTGTGAACGCCCCTCAACTTAATTGTTCATGGCCTCTCAACTGCTGATTTGTGCTCAACTGACTTGTGAACGCCGCTCAACTGACTTGTGAATGCCTCTCAACTGACTTGTGAACGCCGCTCAATTGACTTGTGAACGCCCCTCAATTGACTTGTGAACGCCCCTCAACTTAATTGTTCATGGCCTCTCAACTGCTGATTTGTGCTCAACTGACTTGTGAACACCGCTCAACTGACTTGTGAAAGCCGCTCAACTGACTTGTGAATGCCGCTCAACTGACTTGTGAACGCCCCTCAACTTAATTGTTCATGGCCTCTCAACTGCTGATTTGTGCTCAACTGAATTGTGAACGCCGCTCAACTGACTTGTCAATGCCGCTCAACTGACTTGTGAACGCCGCTCAACTGACGTGAACGCCGCTCAATTGACTTGTGAACGCCCCTCAATTGACTTGTGAACGCCCCTCAACTTAATTGTTCATGGCCTCTCAACTGCTGATTTGTGCTCAACTGACTTGTGAACACCGCTCAACTGACTTGTGAAAGCCGCTCAACTGACTTGTGAATGCCGCTCAACTGACTTGTGAAAGCCCCTCAACTTAATTGTTCATGGCCTCTCAACTGCTGATTTGTGCTCAAATGACTTGTGAACGCGGCTCAATTGACTTGTGAACGCCCCTCAACTTAATTGTTCATGGCCTCTCAACTGCTGATTTGTGCTCAACTGAATTGTGAACGCAGCTCAACTGACTTGTCAATGCCGCTCAACTGACTTGTGAACGCCGCTCAACTGACTTGTGAACGCCGCTCAACTGACTTGTGAACGCCCCTCAACTTAATTGTTCATGGCCTCAACTGCTGATGTGTGCTCAATTGACTTGTGAACGCCGCTCAACTGACTTGTGAACGCCCCTCAACTTAATTATTCATGGCCTCTCAACTGCTGATTTGTGCTCAAATGACTTGTGAACGCCGCTCAATTGACTTGTGAACGCCCCTCAACTTAATTGTTCATGGCCTCTCAACTGCTGATTTGTGCTCAACTGACTTGTGAACGCCGCTCAACTGACTTGTGAACGCCGCTCAATTGACTTGTGAACGCCCCTCAACTTAATTGTTCATGGCCTCTCAACTGCTGATTTGTGCTCAACTGACTTGTGAACGCCGCTCAACTGACTTGTGAATGCCACTCAACTGACTTGTGAACGCCCCTCAACTTAATTGTTCATGGCCTCTCAACTGCTGATTTGTGCTCAACTGACTTGTGAACGCCGCTCAACTGACTTGTGAACGCCCCTCAACTTAATTATTCATGGCCTCTCAACTGCTGATTTGTGCTCAACTGACTTGTGAACGCCGCTCAACTGACTTGTGAACGCCCCTCAACTTAATTGTTCATGGCCTCTCAACTGCTGATTTGTGCTCAACTGACTTGTGAACGCCGCTCAACTGACTTGTGAATGCCACTCAACTGACTTGTGAACGCCCCTCAACTTAATTGTTCATGGCCTCTCAACTGCTGATTTGTGCTCAACTGACTTGTGAACGCCGCTCAATTGACTTGTGAACGCCCCTCAACTTAATTGTTCATGGCCTCTCAACTGCTGATTTGTGCTCAACTGACTTGTGAACGCCGCTCAACTGACTTGTGAATGCCACTCAACTGACTTGTGAACGCCCCTCAACTTAATTGTTCATGGCCTCTCAACTGCTGATTTGTGCTCAACTGACTTGTGAACGCCGCTCAACTGACTTGTGAACGCCCCTCAACTTAATTATTCATGGCCTCTCAACTGCTGATTTGTGCTCAACTGACTTGTGAACGCCGCTCAACTGACTTGTGAACGCCACTAAACTTAATTGTTCATGGCCTCTCAACTGCTGATTTGTACTCATATGAATTGTGAAGGCTTCTCAAATGAATTGCGAAGGCCGCGCAACTGACTTGTGAAGGCCGCGCAACTGACTTGTGAAGGCCGCGCAACTGACTTGTTCATGGCCTCTCAACTGCTGATTTGTGCTCAACTGACTTGTGAACGCTGCTCAATTGACTTGTGAACGCCACTCAATTGACTTGTGAACGCCCCTCAACTTAATTGTTCATGGCCTCTCAACTGCTGATTTGTGCTCAACTGACTTGTGAACACCGCTCAACTGACTTGTGAATGCCGCTCAACTGACTTGTGAATGCCTCTCAACTGACTTGTGAACGCCGCTCAATTGACTTGTGAACGCCCCTCAATTGACTTGTGAACGCCCCTCAACTTAATTGTTCATGGCCTCTCAACTGCTGATTTGTGCTCAACTGACTAACCCAACTGACACTAATGATTAAATGCAGAGTGGTGCATACAGAGCAAAAAGAGAAAGAAACAGTGCATCATGGGAACCCCCCAGCAGTCTACGTCTATAGCAGTATAACTAAGGGATGGTTCAGGGTCACCTGATCCAGCCCTAACTATAAACTTTAGCAAAAAGGAAAGTTTTAAGCCTAATCTTAAAAGTAGAGAGGGTGTCTGTCTCCCTGATCTGAATTGGGAGCTGGTTCCACAGGAGAGGAGCCTGAAAGCTGAAGGCTCTGCCTCCCATTCTACTCTTACAAACCCTAGGAACTACAAGTAAGCCCGCAGTCTGAGAGCGAAGCGCTCTAATGGGGTAATATGGTACTACGAGGTCCCTAAGATAAGATGGGACCTGATTATTCAAAACCTTATAAGTAAGAAGAAGAATTTTAAATTCTATTCTAGAATTAACAGGAAGCCAATGAAGAGAGGCCAATATGGGTGAGATATGCTCTCTCCTTCTAGTCCCCGTCAGTACTCTAGCTGCAGCATTTTGAATTAACTGAAGGCTTTTTAGGGAACTTTTAGGACAACCTGATAATAAGGAATTACAATAGTCCAGCCTAGAGGAAATAAATGCATGAATTAGTTTTTCAGCATCACTCTGAGACAAGACCTTTCTGATTTTAGAGATATTGCGTAAATGCAAAAAAGCAGTCCTACATATTTGTTTAATATGCGCTTTGAATGACATATCCTGATCAAAAATGACTCCAAGATTTCTCACAGTATTACTAGAGGTCAGGGTAATGCCATCCAGAGTAAGGATCTGGTTAGACACCATGTTTCTAAGATTTGTGGGGCCAAGTACAATAACTTCAGTTTTATCTGAGTTTAAAAGCAGGAAATTAGAGGTCATCCATGTCTTTATGTCTGTAAGACAATCCTGCAGTTTAGCTAATTGGTGTGTGTCCTCTGGCTTCATGGATAGATAAAGCTGGGTATCATATGCGTAACAATGAAAATTTAAGCAATACCGTCTAATAATACTGCCTAAGGGAAGCATGTATAAAGTGAATAAAATTGGTCCTAGCACAGAACCTTGTGGAACTCCATAATTAACTTTAGTCTGTGAAGAAGATTCCCCATTTACATGAACAAATTGTAATCTATTAGACAAATATGATTCAAACCACCGCAGCGCAGTGCCTTTAATACCTATGGCATGCTCTAATCTCTGTAATAAAATTTTATGGTCAACAGTATCAAAAGCAGCACTGAGGTCTAACAGAACAAGCACAGAGATGAGTCCACTGTCCGAGGCCATAAGAAGATCATTTGTAACCTTCACTAATGCTGTTTCTGTACTATGATGAATTCTAAAACCTGACTGAAACTCTTCAAATAGACCATTCCTCTGCAGATGATCAGTTAGCTGTTTTACAACTACCCTTTCAAGAATTTTTGAGAGAAAAGGAAGGTTGGAGATTGGCCTATAATTAACTAAGATAGCTGGGTCAAGTGATGGCTTTTTAAGTAATGGTTTAATTACTGCCACCTTAAAAGCCTGTGGTACATAGCCAACTAACAAAGATAGATTGATCATATTTAAGATCGAAGCATTAAATAATGGTAGGGCTTCCTTGAGCAGCCTGGTAGGAATGGGGTCTAATAAACATGTTGATGGTTTGGATGAAGTAACTAATGAAAATAACTCAGACAGAACAATCGGAGAGAAAGAGTCTAACCAAATACCGGCATCACTGAAAGCAGCCAAAGATAACGATATGTCTTTGGGATGGTTATGAGTAATTTTTTCTCTAATAGTTAAAATTTTGTTAGCAAAGAAAGTCATGAAGTCATTACTAGTTAAAGTTAATGGAATACTCAGCTCAATAGAGCTCTGACTCTTTGTCAGCCTGGCTACAGTGCTGAAAAGAAACCTGGGGTTGTTCTTATTTTCTTCAATTAGTGATGAGTAGAAAGATGTCCAAGCTACGAGTTTGTGAGTTATACCACGGAGTCAGGCACTTCTGATTTAAAGCTCTCTTTTTCAGAGGAGCTACAGCATCCAAAGTTGTCTTCAATGAGGATGTAAAACTATTGACGAGATACTCTATCTCCCTTACAGAGTTTAGGTAGCTACTCTGCACTGTGTTGGTATATGGCATTAGAGAACATAAAGAAGGAATCATATCCTTAAACCTAGTTACAGCGCTTTCTGAAAGACTTCTAGTGTAATGAAACTTATTCCCCACTGCTGGGTAGTCCATCAGAGTAAATGTAAATGTTATTAAGAAATGATCAGACAGAAGGGAGTTTTCAGGGAATACTGTTAAGTCTTCTATTTCCATACCATAAGTCAGAACAAGATCTAAGATATGATTAAAGTGGTGGGTGGACTCATTTACTTTTTGAGCAAAGCCAATAGAGTCTAATAATAGATTAAATGCAGTGTTGAGGCTGTCATTCTCAGCATCTGTGTGGATGTTAAAATCGCCCACTATAATTATCTTATCTGAGCTAAGCACTAAGTCAGACAAAAGGTCTGAAAATTCACAGAGAAACTCACAGTAACGACCAGGTGGACGATAGATAATAACAAATAAAACTGGTTTTTGGGACTTCAAATTTGGATGGACAAGACTAAGAGACAAGCTTTCAAATGAATTAAAGCTCTGTCTGGGTTTTTGATTAATTAATAAGCTGGAATGGAAGATTGCTGCTAATCCTCCGCCCCGGCCCGTGCTACGAGCATTCTGACAGTTAGTGTGACTCGGGGGTGTTGACTCATTTAAACTAACATATTCATCCTGCTGTAACCAGGTTTCTGTTAGGCAGAATAAATCAATATGTTGATCAATTATTATACACTGTTTGAAAACTGGGACAGAGCAAGGGACAACCACACTAAGTCCTAGTCTGTCCTCAGCAATACAGTACGCTACTGCGTTGGTTATGCCCTTGTAACATTTCAATGTTTTTCGTAGGGCATTGCTTCCATATACATCTTGAGATGTAGCACAGAGACTGGAAACATGGTGTCTACTATACAGGGTGCAAGGGGCTAAGGTGATTAGAGTCCCTTGATTGAGACAGAAACACATGATGAGTTGAAAAAAAAATGGTCAATTGACTCCTGGTGCCATCTTGGGTCCAAAATAGTGTTCACTGTTAATCTGTCCATTGTCCCCTCACTCGTGAACTACTATACTGTTGTGACGAAAAGGGAGCTGAGCCAAAAGGCAAAGCTCTCAATCTACTGGTCAATCTTAGTTCCTACTCTCACCTATGGTCATGTGGGTTGGGTCATGACCAAAAGAACTAGATCGCGGGTACAAATGGGCCAAAACGGGCTTCTCCTTAGGAGGGTGGCTGGTGTCTCCCTTAGAGACAGGGTGAGAAGTTCGGTCATCTGTGGGAGGCTCGGAGTAGAGTCGCTGCTCCTTCGTGTTGAAATGAGCCAGCTGAGGTGGTTCAGGCATCTGGTAAGGATGGCTCCTGGGCACCTCCCTTAGGGAGGTGTTCCAGACACGTCCATTTGGGAGGAGACCCCGGGGAAGCCCCAGGACTAGGTGGAGAGATTATATCTCCACACTGGCCTGGGAACGCCTCGGGATCCCCCAGTCAGAGGTGGTCAATGTGGTCCAGGAAAAGGAAATCTGGGGTCCCCTGCTGGAGCTGTTACCCCCGTGAACCGATCCCAGATAAGTGGTTGAAGATGAATGAATGAATGTTAATCTGTCTGCATGTAAATCCAGCTATTTTATTTATTTACTCACTGAAAATGTCGGGTTGTTGTGCATTTGGAGGCACAAATAGACACAACAAGGGCTTCAAGATGTACAGATTCCCTTTAGATCCGCAAAGAAGAAAAATTTGGGAAAATAAAGTCAGCAGTGTGGGATGGAAGCCGACAACATTGTTAAAGCTTTGAGAGGTAAATTTATTGTCCAGTCCCATGTACAGTAAAACTCACCTAAACCGTCATCGTATAAACCAGATATCCACAGTCACTGCACAAACAAAGTCCCAAAGATTTGTATTGTTTTCCATGTAATAAACATTGTATGTAACGGATTTGGTATAATGAATTTTGCACAACGGATTTTTACTCACATCAGATAAAATGTCCCATCCGATTGCAATGTATTTCCATTAAAACCACAATCAGTCTGGACGTGCACAGTAACAGAGGTACAAATTAAAGCTCAGCACTCTGACACTTGCCGATTTTAGTAAAGTGGGACCGGAGTCATTTCCATGATTAAAAGCCTGACCCTAAATTTTTTTCACACCGTGTTCAGACTCGGACCAGCAGCCTGACATGCACCTGTTAAATCAGATACAAAAGGCTGTGATTTGACCCTTTTCTGCTTTCACTCTTTCCTCTCATATTTTAATAGTTTTTGCAGTGCGCATGCTGATACATTTCAGGATCACGCATGTTTGGCAGAAAAGTCCACAAATATACGACACAGAGTCTGAAAAAGATGAAAGTGTCCAGCTTACCTTTGATTTAGAGGTGATGACTGTAGAAAGAAAAGCTGGTTGAGGGTCAAATTAATCCAGAATAAAGCATAATCCAAAGACAGAGAAATTTAAAACTGTCACACACGTCAATGCATGACACGGAGTTACAGCTGTGCAAAAGCATGAATCAGCCTTTAACTTAACTAAATAAATCACCATAAATTGTAAATTTATGAAAATTTGATATCTTAACTATTTTTATATTTATTTGATAGCACCTGTTCCTGGATGTGTTGCTGTATGTGGTTAAATGACTTAAAAAATGTTAAAAACATTAAAGGTTCATTCGGCAGTTGGAACCAAAACGGCACCATGTTCTGAGGTGATGTTACTCTCCTCAATCAGGGGACTCTGAAGGCGATGAAATAAGTCTGTTGGATTCTCACTCTTGGTCTTTCCACACGATGACGTTGGGACACCAGCCAGATTTGTTTTTAAACGTCCTCACCATCAGAGACCATGTTCCCCTCTCACTGCATCAACATGAACCCACTCATCTTTACTCATATCCACCGATTTTGATATGACGTGTCTATCAAAATACACACCCACGACTTACTGCCCAGGTCTTCATCACAATACAAAAACTGTCCCTGTCCACATGCTGTCCTTTGACTGTCTGTTGGACACGTAACTAGTGATGTTAGATCACATCCAGGTCACAACAGGAACGGCATCATTTCTAAATGTGTGTGAAACTTTTTAAACCACCAACATACCAGAAATATGAGACGCTTAGCCCTGCCCTCCCCCCAGCAAACAAACAAACAAACAAATAAAAACCCTGTTTCAACATGCAACTGTCAGCTACTTTAACTTTCACTGACTGAAAATTTAAAGGTCAAGCAGCAGATGAGATGGCAACTTACTTCTCTCTGAAAGTGTCCTTCTCCTGTTCACTCCACATGTTCATGACCTGCCGGTCCTTGTACACCTTCATGGGGTCGTCCATCAGTCCGTTCATGTTAATAAACTTGATGCGCTGCTGTTCAGCATCAAAGAGCATTGGAGGGATGACTGCCAGCTGCCGCATCTGCTTCTCCGTGTTCTGTTCACACACAAGCTTGGGCTCAGGAAACCATGACGACTTCAACCAACATCCGCAACACGGAGAACATCAGGGATTCCTCCAAAGCACTTTCAAAATGTTAAGTACAACAGCAGACACAACAGGGTTACAGTGCCAGGGAGGGGAGGACACGGCGGGGCGAGAGAGGGGAGGACACGGTGGGGCGAGAGAGGGGAGGACACGGCGGGGCGAGGGAGGGGAGGACACGGCGGGGCGAGGGAGGGGAGGACACGACGGGGCGAGGGAGCGGAGGACACGACGGGGCGAGGGAGCGGAGGACACGACGGGGCGAGGGAGGGGAGGACAGGACGGGGCGAGGACACAGTGAGGTGAGGGAGGGGAGGACAGGCGGGGTGACGGAGTGAAGCAGATGTGTCAGACTTACAGAACCAACCCAATCAGAATAAAGCAGCTGTATCATCAAGCAACCACAACTGACAAAATTGTGTTTATGCATCACTTTGTATGACAACTTACTGCAGTGTTCCATACATATATTACCATGGAGATAGTACATCTCAGTGATATTTATTGTATGTATTTGCTGAATTCTGCTGCACAGCTGTTTTCTGCAGAACCTTGAGATGACTGAATAAAGGATTTTAGTTCAAATTAATACCACTCCAGACAAACGGTCACAGCACACACAACAATTTCTTCAAACACTGTTTTGGTCAGCAGCCTTTCAGGTCCTGGTGATGGAGTGCTCAACAAAAGCTGGAAGATATCACATTTGTATCCTCCATCAGTTTCTTTGTTGAGCTCCCAAGATTCTTTTGGACCTTTACAACAAACGGGGAAGTGATGGTCTCATGGTTAAGGATTGGGCTTGAGACCAGAGGATCCTCGGTTCAAATCCCAGCCTGACTGGAAAATCACTAAGGGCCCTTGGGCAAGGTCCTTAATCCCCTGGTTGCTCCCGGTGTGTAGTGGGCACCTTGCATGGCAGCACCCTAACACTGGTGTGTGTGCCTCTGTCACACAACATCAACGTTTGAGCTTGTAATAAAGTTATGATGTTATCTTCTTCTTCTTTGTCTTTCGGCTGTTCCCGTTAGGGGTCGCCACAGCAGATCAGTCGTTTCCATCTCACCCTGTCCTCTGTATCTTCCTCTGTCACACCAACCACCTGCATGTCCTCTCTCAGCACATCCATAAACCTCCTCTTTGGCCTCCCTCTTCTCCTCCTGCCTGGTGGCTTCATCCTCAGCATCCTTCTCCCTATATACCCTGGGTCCCTCCTCTGCATATGTCCAAACCATCTCAATCTCGCCTCTCTGACTTTGTCTCCAAACCGTCCCACCTGAGCTGTCCCTCTGATATGTTCATTCTTAATCTTGTTCATTCTTGTCACTCCCAAAGAGAATCTCAACATCTCCAGCTCTGCCTCCTGTCTTTTTGTTAGTGCCACCGTCTCTAAACCGTACAACATAGCTGGTCTCACTACTGTCTTGTAAACTTTCCCCTTCACTCTTGCTGATATTCTTCGGTCACAAATCACTCCTGCCACCTTTCTCCACCCACTCCACCCTGCCTGCACTCTCTTCTTCACCTCTCTACCACACTCTCCATTACTTTGAACAGTTGACCCCAAATATTTAAACTCATCTACTTTCACCACTTCTACTCCTTGTAACTGCACTATTCCACTAGGCTCCCTCTCATTCACACACATGTACTCAGTGTTGCTTCTACTGACTTTCATTCCCCTTCTCTCCAAAGCATATCTCCACTTCTCCAGACTAGACTCAACTTGCTCTCTACTCTCACTACAGATCACAATGTCATCTGCAAACATCATAGTCCATGGGGACTCCTGTCTGATCTCATCTGTCAACCTGTCCATCACCACTGCAAACAAGAAAGGATTCAGAGCTGATCCTTGGTGTAATCCCACCTCCACCTTGAATAGGTCTGTCATTCCGACTGCGCATCTCACCGCTGTCACACTATTCTTGTACATGTCCTGAACTACCCTAACATACTTCTCTGCCACTCCAGACTTCCTCATACAATACCACAACTCTTCTCTTGGCACCCTATCATAAGCTTTTTCTAAGTCCACAAACACACAGTGTAACTCTTTCTGTCCTTCACTGTACTTTTCCAACAATATTCTCAGAGCAAACATTGCATCTGTAGTGCTCTTTCTCGGCATGAAACCATATTGCTGCTCACAGAGCTTCACCTGTTTTCTAAGCCTAGCTTCTACTACTCTTTCCCATATCTTCATGCTGTGGCTGATCAACTTTATGCCTCTGTAGTTACTGCAGCTCTGCACATCACCCTTGTTCTTGAAAATAGGAACCAGCACACTTCGTCTCCACTCCTCAGGCATCCTCTCACTTTCCAAGATTTTATTAAACAATCTGGTTAGAAACTCTACTGCCATCTCTCGTAGAAATTTCCATGCCTCCACTGGAATGTCATCTGGACCAACTGCCTTTCCACTCTTCATCCTCTTCATAGCAGCCCTCACTTCTTCCTTGCTAATCTCTTGTACTTCCTGATTTACTCTCACCACATCATCCAGCCTTTTCTCTCGCTCATTTTCTTTATTCATCAGCTCTTCAAAATATTCCCTCCACCTTCTCAGCACGCACTCCTCACTTGTCAGCACATTACCATGTGCATCTTTTACCACCCTAACCTGCTGCACATCCTTTCCAGCTCTGTCCCTTTGTCTGGCCAGTCAGTACAAGTCCTTTTCTCCTTCCTTACTATTCAACTTCTTGTACAGCTCGCAATATGCCTTTTCCTTTGCTTTTGCAACTTCTCTTTTTGCCTTACGCCGCATCTTCTTGTACTCCTGTCTACTTTCTTCATCTCTCCGACTATCCCAAAGGTTTTTCACCAACCTCTTTCTCCTTATGCTTTCCTGGACCTCTTCATTCCACCACCAAGTCTCCTTGTCTTCCTTCCACTGTCCAGATGTCATACCCAGTACTGCCCTAGCTGTCTCCCTCACCACATCTGCAGTACTTTTCCAGTTGTCCAAAATTGCTTCCCCTCCAACCAGTGCTTCTCTCACCTGCTCGCTAAATTTCACACAACAGTCTTCCTCCTTCAGCTTCCACCATCTGATCCTTTGTTGAGCTCTCACTCTCTTCTTCTTCTTTACCTCTAAAGTCATCCTACAAACAACCATCCTATGCTGTCTAGTGACACTCTCTCCTGCTACCACCTTACAGTCTGTGATTTCTTTTAGCTTGCATCTCCTATAAAGAATGTAGTCCACCTGTGTGCACCTTCCTCCACTCTTATATGTTACCCTGTGCTCCTCCCTTTTCTTAAAGTAGGTATTCACCACAGCCATTTCCATCCTTTTTGCAAAATGAACTACCATCTGTCCTTCCCCATTCCTATCCTTGATACCATATCTACCCATTACTTCCTCATCACCTCTGTTCCCTTCACCAACATGCCCATTGAAGTCTGCTCCTATCACTACTCTTTCTTGCTTGGGCACACTCTCCACCACCTCATCTAACACACTCCAGAAATCTTCTTTCTCCTTCATCTCACAACCTACTTGTGGGGCATATGCACTGATGATATTCATCATCAACCCTTCAATTTCCAACTTCACACTCATCACCCTGTCAGACACTCGCTTAACCTCCAACACACTTTTAACATACTCTTCCTTTAAAATGACCCCAACACCATTTCTCTTCCTGTCCTCACCATGGTACAACAACTTGTACCCACTGCCGATGCTCCTGCTCTTACTTCCCTTCCACTTGGTCTCTTGCACACACAATATGTCTACCTTTCTCCTCTCCATCATATCAGCCAGCTCTCTCCCTTTACCAGTCATACTACCAACATTCAAAGTCCCCACTCTCATTTCCACCCTTCTAGTTTTCTTCTTCTCCCGCTGTTCGTGGCAACGTTTTCCTCCTCTTCCTCGTTGTCTTCGCCCAGCAGTAGCCCAATTTCCACCGGCACCCTGTTGGGCAATAGCACCGGTGGCGGACGTTGTTAACCCGGGCCGCGACCGATCCGGTATGGGAATTCGATTCTGAGTCTGCATAGTTGGGTTGGCTTGTTTTACACCGGATGCCCTTCCTGATGCAACCCTCCTCATTTATCCGGGCTTGGGACCGGCACTCAGAATGTACTGGCTGCACACCCCATGTGGCTGAGTTTCTGTCTTGATTCTTGTAGAGAAGAAAACATACCAAGAAAACATACCTGGAGTAGTGTTTTGTTTTATTTTGCACATACATACATCACCGACACACCACAGAGAGATTTCCATCAGGTTTCACCCGATTATGCGCATTTTTAGATGCCTACAGCAACTATCTCAACCACTGACATATTACAGCAAGAGTCCACAAAAGTATTTTAAAGGCCTGACTAAAGTGTAATATGTGATCTTTAATAAGTTATTTTCATTACAAAAAAGACACAAATGTGCAGTTTAGTGCATTTAATTTTTTTCTTGTGTAAAAACACAACTTAGATGTGGTTTGACCAAAACAAATTGTCATTAAACTTAAATAAAACAGAGATGAAGTGGAGGTTTAAGAGTCACTAGGTGTTCACAGGAAACACTTATTTATTTCTATATTTATTTATGTATGTTCATTGTTAGTTGGTTTTATGTTTTCTGTTGTTTTGTTTTATCAGGTTCTTTTTGTCTGTTTCTCTAAATTTGTATTGTAGCATTATTAGTTTTTATTACTATTATTATTGTTGTTGCTATTATTACTATTAATATATAAATAAAAATAAATAAAAAATATTACAATTTGTACATTTGATTCTTCTACAACAACAAATGATGAGCCATTAATTATTATACAGAAAACAAATGCACACAAACTGTGCTGAGATGCAAACAGCTTAATGCTAACTTTAACATTAAAAACACCATAGACATGCTAATGCATTAGCATCAGTTCCGTTTTTAAGTTATAAAATATATCTATTAATGTATTTTATCTATTTATCTTTAGGGTTTTAACTGGAAAACATTAAGATAAAGCGAAATAAAACAACAAACCATCGAAACACTTCTTCATTGGTTCAAAGCAAAGCCACGCCTCGCTCTACTTGGGGAGTGTCTGCCAATGTTCCCACGAAGACAGGGAGGAGAAGGACCGTGGCTCATAGCAAGCAGTAAACAGAGCGGAGAGGAGTGAAAATTCACACAGTCCCTTGCTCCGAGGTGTGGCGCCATCCATGCTGACATTGATGCTGCTTTGATTATCACAGAATGGGATGTTGCTTTGACAGTGAGACTATCATATTTCGGCCCCAAAACACGCATGACACAACGTGTGCATGCGCATGTGTGGTTCAAGTTTCTAACTGATGGAAATCTGTTGTGGTGATGGTAAACTTTAACCCATGAAGTAATTTCTTTGTCCCGTTCCCGCTCGCTCCCGCTGAATTTTGGACCGTTACTGCCTGTTCCCACAATGTATGTTACACTCCCGCCCGTTCCTGCAATGTTTCTGTCCAATCCCATGAAACACTGAGAACTTATGCCTGCACAGGAATACAGATGCATTCATTTTGTGTCTCCTCCCATCCCGCAGGAGAAAACATCATTTAAGCTATTAATAAATTCATGAGGTTGTTTGTTTTGCTATTCTCACCTGTATGTCTTTTGAGACACTCGTCAGGAATAGCACTACTATTTGGTTGTTTTGATTTAGTTTAAAGACAGTTTCATGTGTGTGCCATATATGGGCATGCAGTGTTGCTACAGTAACTCACTGTACCGTGTCTGTTTTGACAAATAGTTGCTGTACAAATGTGGGACTGCGTTTGAATAAATGTAACAGCACAGTAACAGCACGGAAAACGCAGATTTATCTTAAAACTCTCTTGAAAACATTGATCATGCCCACACTGATTTCTATTTATGTCTGGTTATTAAACGCTAAACAAGATGGTGGCACTCTGGCAACACCCAGCGAATGAGCGGATCGCTGTGGTCCTCCATCTAGTGAGTAAATAGAAATCGATGACTGAATCCCAAAAACAGCACAGGTGGCCCGTCTGCCTCTGCTGATGTTCTCAGTACAAGTCATATATATATATATATATATATATACACTCAACAAAAATATAAACGCAACACTTTTGGTTTTGCTCCCATTTTGTATGAGATGAACTCCAAGATCTAAAACTTTTTCCACATACACAATATCACCATGTCCCTCAAATATTATTCACAAACCAGTCTAAATCTGTGATAGTGAGCACTTCTCCTTTGCTGAGATAATCCATCCCACCTCACAGGTGTGCCATACCAAGATGCTGATTAGACACCATGATTAGTGCACAGGTGTGCCTTAGACTGCCCACAATAAAAGGCCACTCTGAAAGGTGCAGTTTTGTTTTATTGTTGGGGGATACCAGTCAGTATCTGGTGTGACCACCATTTGCCTCATGCAGTGCAACACATCTCCTTCGCATAGAGTTGATCAGGTTGTCAGTTGTGGCCTGTGGAATGTTGGTCCACTCCTCTTCAACGGCTGTGCGAAGTTGCTGGATATTGGCAGGAACTGGTACACGCTGTCGTATACGCCGGTCCAGAGCATCCCAAACATGCTCAATGGGTGACATGTCCGGTGAGTATGCCGGCCATGCAAGAACTGGGACATTTTCAGTTTCCAAGAATTGTGTACAGATCCTTGCAACATGGGGCCGTGCATTATCCTGCTGCAACATGAGGTGATGTTCTTGGATGTATGGCACAACAATGGGCCTCAGGATCTCGTCACGGTATCTCTGTGCATTCAAAATGCCATCAATAAAATGCACCTGTGTTCTTCGTCCATAACAGACGCCTGCCCATACCATAACCCCACCGCCACCATGGGCCACTCGATCCACAACATTGACATCAGAAAACCGCTTACCCACATGACGCCACACACGCTGTCTGCCATCTGCCCTGGACAGTGTGAACCGGGATTCATCCGTGAAGAGAACACCTCTCCAACGTGCCAAACGCCAGCGAATGTGAGCATTTGCCCACTCAAGTCGGTTACGACGACGAACTGGAGTCAGGTCGAGACCCCGATGAGGACGACGAGCATGCAGATGAGCTTCCCTGAGACGGTTTCTGACAGTTTGTGTAGAAATTCTTTGGTTATGCAAACCGATTGTTTCAGCAGCTGTCCGAGTGGCTGGTCTCAGACGATCTTGGAGGTGAACATGCTGGATGTGGAGGTCCTGGGCTGGTGTGGTTACACGTGGTCTGCGGTTGTGAACCTGGTTGGATGTACTGCCAAATTCTCTGAAACGCCTTTGGAGACGGCTTATGGTAGAGAAATGAACATTCAATACACGAGCAACAGCTCTGGTTGACATTCCTGCTGTCAGCATGCCAATTGCACGCTCCCTCAAATCTTGCGACATCTGTGGCATTGTGCTGTGTGATAAAACTGCACCTTTCAGAGTGGCCTTTTATTGTGGGCAGTCTAAGGCACACCTGTGCACTAATCATGGTGTCTAATCAGAATCTTGATATGGCACACCTGTGAGGTGGGATGGATTATCTCAGCAAAGGAGAAGTGCTCACTATCACAGATTTAGACTGGTTTGTGAACAATATTTGAGGGAAATGGTGATATTGTGTATGTGGAAAAAGTTTTAGATCTTTGAGTTCATCTCATACAAAATGGGAGCAAAACCAAAAGTGTTGTGTTTATATTTTTGTTGAGTATATATATATATATATATATATATATATATATATATATATATATATATATATGACTGACACTGCACATGCGTGTTATTTTCATTGATTTCTCACCAAAACCTTTTCAAGTTCCACTCTAGATTTCTCCTGTTTGTGGAGCTTTAATGATTTTAATGTTATTTTCAAACAGACCAAATCTACTGGAAGGAAAACGTGTTTCTGGGAGGATTCTGGCGTTGATCCCATCGCATGTGAAACGCCTGAGAGTGAGTTGGTGTGTTGTCAGTGCACAGAGGGAGTGTGTGTGTGTGTGTGTGTGTGTGTGTGTGTGTGTGTGTGTGTGTGTGTGTGTGTGTGTGTGTGTGTGTGTGTGTGTTTGATCCAGACCGTGTTATGTGCAGAGTGGAGGACAGGGGGCGCTGGAGTACCACTGAATAATCTCACCTCATGTTCTGACAGGCCATCGATGATCTCAGACACTTCATGTTCACTGCGAGCTGCCGATGAGGTCAGACCACCTCCACGCTGCCCCACACGGCTGCAAACGGAACAACACCACAGCAGTCATTCAACATGGCACACACCTGCACTGTGCAGCGATCTCGGGTTATGTTAAAAACAGCATGTGTGGAAGGACTCTCACCTCTGCATGCGCTCCTGCAGTTCCCTCTGCTTGCGGATCTCTGGGAACTGCTTCTCGTAATACTCACGCACCTTACTCTCCTTGGCACGGCGGCGTGGGTTGTTTTCAATGCGCTCCACCTTCTTTTCCCAGGCTTCCATCAGCTGGTCATAGCGCTGGCAAAACCTCTGCTCCTGAACCACCAGAAAAACACTCAGCACCAACACGCAGAAACTTACACTAAACTTGCAGCCGGAAGTGCTATCACCAATAAATAACTTTCACGGCAGGAAGGCAACCAAAACACCCTCAAGCTGGTTTTACCGTAAGCAGTGAAAACACTGGGCCTCATTTCCAACAACTACAATGACTTTTTTGTTCTACGTACTCCGTTGATGGAACAAAAACAGAAAATTTACAAATCTGGTGCTTTTATATTACAGCATTTTGTGACTTTCTGGTCACATTTTCAGAAAATGGAAAAGTCTCAGGCCAAAGAATTTTCAGGAAACTTTGTTCCTATGTCACTGGTTTCCCCTACACCCAGTCCATGTAAGCACTGAACATGTAGGAACCAGAACACATCCCTGAGGAACACCAGTTTTCACTGGCTATGATGTCCGGGAAGTTCTAGGAAGTGCACCAAGCAGGCACTATGTGTGAGATGCCAACATAATCCTCAGGGACCCAGTTCACAAACTGGGTCCTTCTGTAGACTCTACAGTTCTGGAGAATTCTCCAGCATTTTAATCACAAGAACATGGTCAGTCTGCTTGGCAATAACACTGCCATTAGAATACACCTGGACATTGAAACCAGGATCCAGCAACTCACAGAACCCAAGTTTTTGCAAAGTCAAGGAACACTGAGCCATTTTCACCACGGTTTCCAGATCCATGTGGACCAATGGTGTCCTCATAAGCAGCCCCATCAGTGCAAGAGGTCACATCAACATCACTCACGAGCATTAAAGTGTCACCTCTAGGGCAGTCGCCCATCACAGAGTGAAGCTGTGAATAAAAGGTCTCCCTCACAGAGACGTCACTCATCACCGTCGGAGGACAGACCGAGACAACAGACACAACACCCACAGTCAGTGTCTGAGTCTGAGCCTCTGACGGGGGGGGCATCCCACACCGCTCTGCCACCCCCCCCATCCGCCAACCACTGGAACAACCAGATCAGACGTCTGGGCATGAACTGAGGAAATGTGCTTATTTAAGCTGCATGAAGCATTTTTTTTTTTTTTTTTTTTTTGAGAAAAAGCCAGCCAATAGGTGTTTCTGGAAGAGAATTTTGTGCTGAATATGAATATATTGTTTGCCTTTTCCAAAATTGCCAATTAGGTCATTAATTAAGGTCAAAGGTCATTAAGTGCAAATTTTATGTTTTTCAAAAAATTATTAATTTTATTGCCTAAATACAAAGGTGGAAAAAATATGTGGAATATCTTTCATATCAAAACAGCTCCAGCATGTCAAAGAGTCAGAATTAAAGGAAATTCTTAAAGAAATATTGACTTATTTTGGCTGTATCTCCTTAACTGTTGGACTTTCTCTTCTTTCACTTTATGGGTAAATCTCCACTTACTGCTAAATGTATTTATTATTGACCACAGCTCTATGACTTCTTTTTCCCCCCCCAGTGTGGGCTCTGAGGGACATGAATGTGATGTTTGGCTGCATAATTGTTGATCATTAGTACCGGTACACTAATTAGAGCCATTAGTGGAGCATTTTGAGAAATGCTGCCCTTTTTCCACACATACGACCATATCAACTACTCCAGATGGGGATGTGTCCACCTATCGCTGATGAAGCAGCTCCCAGAGACAGTAGAGGACCACTTTAAACAAGGCAACTTTATTGTGAAGGGACTGAACCAGAGGTTCAATCAGATGTCCCCTGACCACAGCCTAGAGTGGCTGAACGGTATCAGACAGAGAAGTGGTGGCATCGCTGGGATAACAAAAACAAACACAGCCCTTGCAAGAAAACAAAAGAGCAAGTGTTTCAAAGCAGACACGCAAACTGATGAATCCTGGTTTGGACTGTGAGAGGACACCAAATGAGGCAACACCAGCTCAGATGTCTCGTGACACTAAAGATGAAATAAGCATGTGCACAGTGTTGATGAGGTTAAAGGTGACAGCAGAGGAAACCACAGACAGGCTGGAGACACTGCGACCCGAGACGTGGCAACACCGGGAACAGAGTGCAAAGAAGCTGGGACAGGACCAGGTGGAGACATTTGTGAAGGAGAGAATGGTTGATGGAAAGGTGGATTTCAAGGATTCACTGCAAAAAGCAAAAGCTGCCACGTTCCCATCCTTGTATGATGTTCACACACGGACAGAAACTTCAAAGAGAAAGACGAAAACTTTGAAAGCTGACACGAACTTCACACCGAGACCGATCACGGCATATCGAGCTAACAGGCAAGTTAATCTGAACATCCTCAACCATGAACTGATGAAAGTACCAGTGAGCGTCGCTGATACCTGAGGCACACCACGGATGGGTCCCAAATCCATTCTGTTCAAAGTGATAATCAAAGATGTCGGCTGTCCCCCAGAAATCAGCATCAGTGAGCCTTCATTCCTCATCAGTGATGAACAAGGCACTGTGATGTCACTGGACAAGCCACGTGAGGTCAGTACCTTCAGAGACTACACCAGTATGTTGGTGAGACACATTCTGAAGCAGGGTGAGGCCTATAATAGAACTGATGTGATCTTTGTTCATTACAGGGACCTCAATCAAAGAAGTCCAGGCTAATCTGACCACTGATTGAGGATGGAGATGTTCCACTTCCACAGAAGTGGACTGACTTCCTGGCATCCACAGGCAACAAGAGGGACCTGTGTTCATTTCTGTCTACAGCCCTAATTGCTGAATATCCTACTGATAAGACCATTGTGGTCGGTGGAGGCTTTGAAGCAGAGACTGATGTACAAAGTACGGATCCAAGCAGGATCACAGCCTTGCTGGAATGTAATCACGAAGAAGCGGATTACAAATTGTCCTTGACTGTATCCACAGCAATACACAAGCCATAGTCATCTCAGCTCATGATACAGATATCCTGAGCTTACTTCTGGCACATGTCAACAAGTTCGACTGATTGCGGTTGTGGCTTAAGACTAGTACAGCACAGTACAACATTTGGGAGAAACTCTGCCTTAGTGGCCAGGTCTGTGAGACCATGCTGGCATTCCATGTTATCACCAGGTGTAATACTGTATCGTACTTCTCCAGCCACTACAACAAGTGAGCAAGGGGTGTATTCGATGAGCACCACGATCTTCTGAAGGATCTTGGAAAGTCTGCAACTCTGTCCAGGGAGGTTATTGAGGATGCCAAAAAATTCATATGCCATATTTACAAGTCATCATCTGAGAAGTGTAACGGGGCCCAGGTGAAGCTGTTCACAAAGTGCCGTGCACCAGAATCGATGCCACCAACAAGTGATGCTGCCAAGTTCCATGTAAAGTGTGCAAACTGCCTAAGCCTTGTGGGGAGAGAGGACTGTCACCCCAAACCAACTGACTCTGGATGGAAGCTAGCTGATGGGACTCTTGACTCCTACCCCCCGTGATTCCAGAGGCTTGCAAAGACATTGGGTCATGTAGTTGGTAGAAGGGATGCGTGAGCAGCAGGTGTACCTAAAGGAAATGGAGCTTGCAATGCACAGAAGCATGCAAATGTAGCGAGTCTGATACTGTGGACTGCAAAACTAAAACCAGCTGACCATGTTCAAACATTTCTGAAATTTGTTACGTTTCAGGATTCATGTTGCGTTTGTTTAAATACTAAAACTGTTCTCTTGCACTTATAAATACTTGGCATCTTGGGTGAAGAGTCCAAGATGGCGCCTGTGTTTGGCCCTGCTGTCGCTGCTGCTCGTGTACCTGCTGTGTTTTTTTTCTGTTGTTAGTCTTCCTGCTGGTCTACAGTGGTCTTGTGGCTCGCTGGGTGTACGACCGTCAGGCTCTGCTAAACACCAGAGCCTCTACGGAGAATCAGGGTGCTCCATTTTCATCTTTTGGTGTCCTTTCGGTGGCCTCTGTTTGTGCCATTAGCCAAAGATGCTAGCGCCAGTCAGCGCTACAGGAGCTCCCGTGGACGCAGGCGGAGGAGGGGGAGAAGAGCTGGTGTCCAGGTGAGGCTGAGGCTGTTCTGTAAGTATGGAGTCACATGAAGATGTCGTCGTTCTTTCTTGATCAACCTGCTGTATCCAGACGCGCGGATGTGCGGCAGGTCGTCCTTGCTGGATCATCATGGGAGGACTCGCTGTCTCAGTCAGGTGTTTCCTGACTCTCCCGCGGCTGTGACTGGCTCCCCGCTGGCACGCAGAACCTCTGGGCGCAGTGGATCGTCTCCGCGTGTCCTGCACACCTGGCCCTGGCTGTCCTCTGAGGTGAACCAGCTACTTTTGGGATGGTGCTGATACATGCACGTTCCGTTACAAATAAGACTTTTGTCTTGAAGGATTATATTCTGTCCAAGGACGTGGACATTTTGCTTCTGACTGAAACATAGCAGCGGGACATGGACCGCGCCCCTCTTATTGAAATTTGTCCCAAAATGACAGATTCTTCAGCTCGCCGCTTTCTTCAGGACGTGGTGGAGGACTGTCTGCAGTTTTTAAGAGCAGCTTCATGTGACGACAGGTGAGCACAGAGACTTTTTCATCATTTGAATCTCAGATCTTCAAAGTTGGACAACTCGATCCTTTTTGTGTTTTAATATACCACATCCATGCACCTCCTTCCTGAGGGACTTCAGTGACTTTGTCTGGTCTCTCTGAAGCTATCCAGACTTTTAATTGTTTGATGGAACCTCTGAATCTGATCCAGCATGCATCTGTCCCCACACATAACAAAGGACATGTCTTAGATCTTGTCCTAAATACTGACTCTATTTATTCTGAGGACATTTTTATTTCTGATCGTGTGTGTGTTTTAATCTGGATTGTCCGTCTGCTCCACATGTGATTTGCTCCTGTGTTTTTAATCCTCTTTCTGCAGCTACATTTTCTGCTGCTTTTAAACTTGAGATCTTAACTTCAGATGATGTCAATATTTTAGTTCATTCTTTTAATCATCATTTCCTACCTATTTTAGACAGAGTGGTTCCTTTTAAATCCAGACACGCCCCTCTGAGTAACTCCTCCCCGTGGATGAATGACAGTATTCGCAGTTTTAAGAGAATCTGTTGAAAAGTGGAGCGTTTGTTGAAATCCACAAAGCTCCAGGTCCACCTCCTTCATTTAAAGGAGATTTAATTTCATTTAACAACATGGCAAAAGATGCGAGAGCTGCCTATTTTTCAAAATTAATTTTTAACAGCCGACGGAATCCAAACGTTTTGACACAATTGTGGACATTGTCACACCTGCATCTCCTGCAGCTGTCATTCAGTCTAACTAAGACTGTGAGAACTTTGTCCTTTTTTAATCAGTAAAATCCATGATATCAGAGCAAACATCAACCCCCCTCTTCCTTCTGCTGTCCCGTGTCTCACCTGGACATCAGCAGTGGACAGTTTGACACCGATAGAAAGAGCTCGTCAGTCTGGTTCACCGGATGAAACCTTCCTCCTTCCCACCTCATTATTCAATAAGGTTATTCTCACCACTGACCCGTGTGTTTTATCAACAACAACAGATCATCAGATCATTGATTTCTGGCCGTGTCCCTCAGTATTTTCACCATCTTTTAAACATTCTTGACAAATTTCAATCTGCGTTATGTCACTTGCATTCTAGTAAAACAGCTCTTCTTAGAGTTTCAAATGTTATTTTAATGCACAGAGATGCAGGTGAATATTCGGTACATGTACTTTTGGATCTGTCTGCAGCGTTTGACACTGTTGTTCACAGTGTTTTAATTGAGAGACTAAGAACATGGACGGGCAATTCTGTGTAGGCCCTAGATTGGTTTTTATCCTATCTCTGTAACAGACGTTTTTCAGTTGCTGTAGCTAAATATACATCCTCTTCTTCCATTCTGTCCTGTGGTGTGCCCCAAGGTTCCGTTCTGGGACCTATTCTACACTCAACAAAAATATAAATGCAACACTTTTGGTTTTGCTCCCATTTTGTATGAGATGAACTCAAAGATCTAAAACTTTTTCCACATACACAATATCACCATTTCCCTCAAATATTGTTCACAAACCAGTTTAAATCTGTGATAGTGAGCACTTCTCCTTTGCTGAGATAATCCATCCCACCTCACAGGTGTGCCATATCAAGATGCTGATTAGACACCATGATTAGTGCACAGGTGTGCCTTAGACTGCCCACAATAAAAGGCCACTCTGAAAGGTGCAGTTTTATCACACAGCACAATGCCACAGATGTCGCAAGATTTGAGGGAGCGTGCAATTGGCATGCTGACAGCAGGAATGTCAACCAGAGCTGTTGCTCGTGTATTGAATGTTCATTTCTCTACCATAAGCCGTCTCCAAAGGCGTTTCAGAGAATTTGGCAGTACATCCAACCAGCCTCACAACCGCAGACCACGTGTAACCACACCAGCCCAGGACCTCCACATCCAGCATGTTCACCTCCAAGATCGTCTGAGACCAGCCACTCGGACAGCTGCTGAAACAATCGGTTTGCATAACCAAAGAATTTCTGCACAAACTGTCAGAAACCATCTCAGGGAAGCTCATCTGCATGCTCATCGTCCTCATCGGGGACTCGACCTGACTCCAGTTCATCGTCGTAACCGACTTGAGTGGGCAAAGGCTCACATTCGCTGGCGTTTGGCATGTTGGAGAGGTGTTCTCTTCACGGATGAATCCCGGTTCACACTGTTCAGGGCAGATGGCAGACAGCGTGTGTGGCGCCGTGTGGGTGAGCGGTTTTCTGATGTCAATGTTGTGGATCGAGTGGCCCATGGTGGCGGTGGGGTTATGGTATGGTCAGGCATCTGTTATGGACGAAGAACACAGGTGCATTTTATTGATGGCATTTTGAATGCACAGAGATACCGTGACGAGATCCTGAGGCCCATTGTTGTGCCATACATCCAAGAACATCACCTCATGTTGCAGCAGGATAATGCACGGCCCCATGTTGCAAGGATCTGTACACAATTCTTGGAAGCTGAAAATGTCCCAGTTCTTGCATGGCCGGCATACTCACCGGACATGTCACCCATTGAGCATGTTTGGGATGCTCTGGACCGCCGTATACGACAGCGTGTACCAGTTCCTGCCAATATCCAGCAACTTCACACAGCCATTGAAGAGGAGTGGACCAACATTCCACAGGCCACAATTGACAACCTGATCAACTCTATGCAAAGGAGATGTGTTGCACTGCATGAGGCAAATGGTGGTCACACCAGATACTGACTGGTATCCCCCCACCAATAAAACAAAACTGCACCTTTCAGAGTGGCCTTTTATTGTGGGCAGTCTAAGGCACACCTGTGCACTAATCATGGTGTCTAATCAGCATCTTGATATGGCACACCTGTGAGGTGGGATGGATTATCTCAGCAAAGGAGAAGTGCTCACTATCACAGATTTAGACTGGTTTGTGAACAATATTTGAGGGAAATGGTGATATTGTGTATGTGGAAAGAGTTTTAGATCTTAGAGTTCATCTCATACAAAATGGGAGCAAAACCAAAAGTGTTGCGTTTATATTTTTGTTGAGTGTATTTGCACTGTACTTGTTCCATCTTGGACATATTCTGAGTTCCTTTAATGTCTCATATCATTGTTATGCAGAGGACATACAGCTGTACATTTACTTTTCTCCACAAAATGTTTCTAGGGTATCTGTTCTTCAAAACTATATTGATGTCATAAAAAAAACTGGATGGCTGCTAACTATTTGTCACTGAATACAGCAAAAACTGAAGGCCTTGTTTGTGCCCCAGAGGAGTTTGTTCCCTCAGTGATTAATAACTTTGGCTTTCTGTTCTCTTTTGTTCACTCAGAAGTCAGAAATTTGGGTGTTACGTTTCACCAGGCTCTCAAATTTGACGCACACGTTACCCGTCTTGTGCAATCTTGCGTCATTCATTTACTGAACATTGCCTGCCTTAGAAACACTGTATCTCAAGCTAAGCTGGAACAGATCATTCATGCTTTTATTTCTTCACGTCTTGATTACTGTAATTCACTGTTCCCAAGTCTCAGTAAGTCTTCTCTGGACAGCCCACAAAGGGTCCAGAATGCAGCTGCAAGGCACCTTACAAGGTCTTCTAAGTGGTGCCATGTAACAAATGTTCTGTCCTCTCTGCATTGGCTCCCAATTCACTTCAGACTGCAGTTTAAAGCATTGGTGCTGACTTTAAGAGCTCTGCACGGTCAAATGCCACTTTACATCAGTCAACACTTGCACCCGTATGTGACAAGCAGGTCTCTGAGGTCCTCGGACCAGAACCTGTTGGCTGTACCAAGGTCAAGGCTGAAGACCAAAACAGACTGTGCATTTGAGGTTGTGGCACTCAAACTGTGGAATGCACTGCCACTACACCTATGCTCCGTGGACTCTGTTGGAACTTTTAAGGGGAAGCTCAAGACCTATTTGTACAGACTCGCATTTAAATAGTTTGATGTGACTGCTGCTTTAAGTTTCTGTATTTTTATTTCGGTGGTCTTAAATTCCTGTACAGCACTGTTATTTTATCTTGAAAGGTACTATATAAATAAACTTTACTGACTTACGTACTGTAATTAATGCACTAATTACCAAATATTATGCAGCCAGAGATCATATTCCTTTCCCTCAAAACACACACTGCAGAAAACAAGTCATAGAGCCGTGGTCAATCACATACATTTCGCATAGAAAAAACAGTGTATATTTATGCTCAAGTGAAAAAGAGACAGTCCAACGGTTAAGGAAATACAGCCAAAATGAGTCATTACTTCTGGAAGAATTTGCATTAATTCTAACATTTTGACATGCTATTATGGTTTTGGTATGAATGATAGCACAAAATAGCTTTCAATATTGTATTTTAGTAATGAAATGCATTATGTTTTGCAAAAACATTAATTTTACTGAATCAATCAATCAATTTTATTTATATAGCGCCAAATAACAACAAACAGTTGCCCCAAGGCGCTTTATATTGTAAGGCAAGGCCATACAATAATTATGTAAAACCCCAACGGTCAAAACGACCCCCTGTGAGCAAGCACTTGGCTACAGTGGGAAGGAAAAACTCCCTTTTAACAGGAAGAAACCTCCAGCAGAACCAGGCTCAGGGAGCGGCAGTCTTCTGCTGGGACTGGTTGGGGCTGAGGGAGAGAACCAGGAAAAAGACATGCTGTGGAGGGGAGCAGAGATCGATCACTAATGATTAAATGCAGAGTGGTGCATACAGAGCAAAAAGAGAAAGAAACAGTGCATCATGGGAACCCCCCAGCAGTCTACGTCTATAGCAGCATAACTAAGGGATGGTTCAGGGTCACCTGATCCAGCCCTAACTATAAGCTTTAGCAAAAAGGAAAGTTTTAAGCCTAATCTTAAAAGTAGAGAGGGTGTCTGTCTCCCTGATCTGAATTGGGAGCTGGTTCCACAGGAGAGGAGCCTGAAAGCTGAAGGCTCTGCCTCCCATTCTACTCTTAAAAACCCTAGGAACTACAAGTAAGCCTGCAGTCTGAGAGCGAAGCGCTCTATTGGGGTGATATTGTACTACGAGTTCCCTAAGATAAGATGGGACCTGATTATTCAAAACCTTACAAGTAAGAAGAAGAATTTTAAATTCTATTCTAGAATTAACAGGAAGCCAATGAAGAGAGGCCAATATGGGTGAGATATGCTCTCTCCTTCTAGTCCCCGTCAGTACTCTAGCTGCAGCATTTTGAATTAACTGAAGGCTTTTTAGGGAACTTTTAGGACAACCTGATAATAATGAATTACAATAGTCCAGCCTAGAGGAAATAAATGCATGAATTAGTTTTTCAGCATCACTCTGAGACAAGACCTTTCTGATTTTAGAGATATTGCGTAAATGCAAAAAAGCAGTCCTACATATTTGTTTAATATGCGCTTTGAATGACATATCCTGATCAAAAATGACTCCAAGATTTCTCACAGTATTACTAGAGGTCAGGGTAATGCCATCCAGAGTAAGGATCTGGTTAGACACCATGTTTCTAAGATTTGTGGGGCCAAGTACAATAACTTCAGTTTTATCTGAGTTTAAAAGCAGGAAATTAGAGGTCATCCATGTCCTTATGTCTGTAAGACAATCCTGCAGTTTAGCTAATTGGTGTGTGTCCTCTGGCTTCATGGATAGATAAAGCTGGGTATCATCTGCGTAACAATGAAAATTTAAGCAATACCGTCTAATAATACTGCCTAAGGGAAGCATGTATAAAGTGAATAAAATTGGTCCTAGCACAGAACCTTGTGGAACTGCATAATTAACTTTAGTCTGTGAAGAAGATTCCCCATTTACATGAACAAATTGTAATCTATTAGACAAATATGATTCAAACCACCGCAGCGCAGTGCCTTTAATACCTATGGCATGCTCTAATCTCTGTAATAAAATTTTATGGTCAACAGTATCAAAAGCAGCACTGAGGTCTAACAGAACAAGCACAGAGATTGGTCCAACAAGGTTGGAGATTGGCCTATAATTAGCTAAGATAGCTGGGTCAAGTGATGGCTTTTTAAGTAATGGTTTAATTACTGCCACCTTAAAAGCCTGTGGTACATAGCCAACTAACAAAGATAGATTGATCATATTTAAGATCGAAGCATTAATTAATGGTAGGGCTTCCTTGAGCAGCCTGGTAGGAATGGGGTCTAATAAACATGTTGATGGTTTGGATGAAGTAACTAATGAAAATAACTCAGACAGAACAATCGGAGAGAAAGAGTCTAACCAAATACCGGCATCACTGAAAGCAGCCAAAGATAACGATACGTCTTTGGGATGGTTATGAGTAATTTTTTCTCTAATAGTTAAAATTTTATTAGCAAAGAAAGTCATGAAGTCATTACTAGTTAATGTTAAAGGAATACTCGGCTCAATAGAGCTCTGACTCTTTGTCAGCCTGGCTACAGTGCTGAAAAGAAACCTGGGGTTGTTCTTATTTTCTTCAATTAGTGATGAGCAGTAAGATGTCCTAGCTTTACGGAGGGCTTTTTTATAGAGCAACAGACTCTTTTTCCAGGCTAAGTGACGATCTTCTAAATTAGTGAGACGCCATTTCCTCTCCAACTTACGGGTTATCTGCTTTAAGCTGCGAGTTTGTGAGTTATACCACGGAGTCAGGCACTTCTGATTTAAAGCTCTCTTTTTTAGAGGAGCTACACCATCCAAAGTTGTCTTCAATGAGGATGTAAAACTATTGACGAGATACTCTATCTCCCTTACAGAGTTTAGGTAGCTACTCTGCACTGTGTTGTTATATGGCATTAGAGAACATAAAGAAGGAATCATATCCTTAAACCTAGTTACAGCGCTTTCTGAAAGACTTCTAGTGTAATGAAACTTATTCCCCACTGCTGGGTAGTCCATAAGAGTAAATGTAAATGTTATTAACAAATGATCAGACAGAAGGGAGTTTTCAGGGAATACTGTTAAGTCTTCAATTTCCATAACATAAGTCAGAACAAGATCTAAGATATGATTAAAGTGGTGGGTGGACTCATTTACTTTTTGAGCAAAGCCAATAGAGTCTAATAATAGATTAAATGCAGTGTTGAGGCTGTCATTCTCAGCATCTGTGTGGATGTTAAAATCGCCCACTATAATTATCTTATCTGAGCTAAGCACTAAGTCAGACAAAAGGTCTGAAAATTCACAGAGAAACTCACAGTAACGACCAGGAGGACGATAGATAATAACAAATAAAACTGGTTTTTGGGACTTCAAATTTGGATGGACAAGACTAAGAGTCAAGCTTTCAAATGAATTAAAGCTCTGTCTGGGTTTTTGATTAATTAATAAGCTGGAATGGAAGATTGCTGCTAATCCTCCGCCCCGGCCCGTGCTACGAGCATTCTGACAGTTAGTGTGACTCGGGGGTGTTGACTCATTTAAACTAACATATTCATCCTGCTGTAACCAGGTTTCTGTTAGGCAGAATAAATCAATATGTTGATCAATTATTATATCATTTACTAACAGGGACTTAGAAGAGAGAGACCTAATGTTTAATAGACCACATTTAACTGTTTTAGTCTGTGGTGCAGTTGAAGGTGCCATATTATTTTTTCTTTTTGAATTTTTATGCTTAAATAGATTTTTGCTGGTTATTGGTGGTCTGGGAGCAGGCACCGTCTCTACGGGGATGGGGTAATGAGGGGATGGCAGGGGGAGAGAAGCTGCAGAGAGGTGTGTAAGACTACAACTCTGCTTCCTGGTCCCAACCCTGGATAGTCACGGTTTGGAGGATTTAAGAAAATTGGCCAGATTTCTAGAAATGAGAGCTGCTCCATCCAAAGTGGGATGGATGCCGTCTCTCCTAACAAGACCAGGTTTTCCCCAGAAGCTTTGCCAATTATCCAATTATTAACTATGATCTTAATTAATGACCTAATTAAGCATTTTTAAGGAAAGCAAACAAGATATTCATATTCAGCACAAAATTGCTGTCCAGAAACATCTATTTACTTTTTGTCAAAATGCCTTTTGGCCCTCTGATCACTTCCTCCGTTTATTATGATGAAATAATGCTGAATTTCTGTGGAAATGATTGTTGTACAAAAGTTTCAGATATCTGTGGCTGAAACAGATGATGACTGGAGGCAGTTTGAAGCAGAAATGAGGTGATAATCTGTGAATCGCTGCTGACACACAGAAATGACGCATGCACAGTGAAGGCAGGGGTACTGATTTTTAGGGGGGACCGTTCGGTTGGCAACACCGGGCACCATGGGTGGCACCTCAGCACCGCACCATCCACCATCCTCCAGAAACACGCCCGTCGTGGCTCTCCTGAGGTTTCTCGAGTGGTTTCTCTTAGCGGCTTTCCCCATCCCCCTCATGGCGTGCCGCCCTCCCATGGAAGATCGGAAACCGGAATCTTACTTTTTCTGGGTTAAACATCACAAGATACTTTTACGGCGTGTGAAATTCCAATCCTCAAAAAAAAAAAGAAAAAAAAAAAACCCCACAAGAAATTTATATTGAGGCTTTTCAGGTTTGAAATCCCACAAAACCTCAGAGAGGTCACCGCGCTGTGAGATCTCAGTAACACTGAGAACTGCATTGAGACGCTCTGATCATGCTGCACTTTAACCGCTGCACACGGACAACACCATTAACATCGCAACATAAAACTATTTTTATATTGTGCCTAAAACTCTCATGAATATATTCTCTGGGTTTATAGACATTGTTATTGTGTTTGTTTTATGTAAACGTGAGAATCACAGTCTGTCTCTCCGTTATTTTCAGTGGGAGCTGCTGTGAGCGACAATCACTTCCTGATCATGTCGTTCTGGAGGAAAGTGAAGTTTGCTCTTTAACGTGTTGATTATTGTTCTTTATAACACTGTTTGTCCTCTTTGTTCCAGACTAATATATATATATATAATATGTCTGAAATTCGGTTTGCATTTATTAAATTCCACGCAGATTAAATGTAACAGACACGGATCATTTGTTAGAATTGTTTTAGCAAGTTTTCAGGGTATCATGCAGCAGTCTCTTATTAACGTGATGAAAAGCATGAAAAAATACATTTTTGTAGTATAATATTCATTTACAATTGTCATCATGTGGATTCTCTATATGTTGTTTGACTGCAGCGACTCTCTGGCACGCAAGGGATTATGGGATACATGAAAACCCTGGGTGGCTTTGTTTAGCTGCAGATATTTTTTGGAAACCAGTGAGTGTGGAGGCACATTTTCAGTCGCCTCCAGCAGTGGCGTGGTGTTAATGAAACGCCTCGACATGACTTTCAAATGCACATGGAACAGAACCACCTGCTGCTGTAAATGTCAGACCTTTCTGACTACAAGGCAGATATCAATGTCAATGTTCTGGACTTGGATTGCAGCAGTGAAAAGGGCGGCTGATTTTAATCTGCTCTTTAATCGTACTCTCTGCTGTTGATCTGTGCTTTATTGATGGTTGCGTCACGTGGCTCTGCCTCTCACAGTCCCCAGCGGACAGGAGCGCACAAAAACCGCTGACAGTGAACGCAGCACTGCTGATAAAAGCAGCAGACACATCGTTTGTAGCTGGCAGCAGGTGGATGCGCCTGGCGGCAGCTCTGTGCCACACTCGCCACCCAGCAGACATGTGCATCACTCACCCACTGCTTACGAGCGTGATTCCTTCTCTTGAAGTATAAGATGAGCTTCTTTCTCATCGCCTGATTTCTGAGCAGAACAAAAAGAAAAAGACAGAAGGAAGCAGATTAAACAAAGACGGGTGTCAGCGTTTTAGCTTCTGGAGCGTTCATCATGTCATAAACTGAACCAAAACCACAGAGAGTCTCCACACAGACAACACAAACACCGCTGGACAAACTCAGAGTTTGACAATGAAAGGACACACACAGGCTGTGTGGACAAACAGAATGGAGAGTGAACAGAGAGACGGACAGAGAAGAGGCAGAGGACAGAGAAAAGACACAGGACAGAACAGACAGAATGGAGAGTGAACAGGCAGACAGAGAAAAGGCAGAGGACAGAGAAAAGACAGAGGACAGAGAAAAGACAGAAGACAGAACAGAGAGGAAACAGATAGATGAGCAGAGAACAGGCAGAGGACAGAACAGACAGAATGGAGAGTGAACAAGCAGAGGACAGAGAAAAGACAGAGGACAGAACAGACAGAACAGAGAGTGAACAGGCAGAGGACAGAGAAAAGACAGAGGACAGAGCAGACAGAACAGAGAGTGAACAGGCAGAGGACAGAGAAAAAACAGAAGACAGAGAAAAGACAGAAGACAGAGAAAAGGCAGAGGACAGAGAAAAGACAGAAGACAGAGAAAAGGCAGAGGACAGAGAAAAAACAGAAGACAGAGAAAAGACAGAAGACAGAGAAAAGGCAGAGGACAGAGAAAAGACAGAAGACAGAAGAGAGAGGAAACAGATAGATGAGCAGAGAACAGGCAGAGGACAGAACAGACAGAATGGAGAGTGAACAAGCAGAGGACAGAGAAAAGACAGAGGACAGAACAGACAGAACAGAGAGTGAACAAGCAGAGGACAGAGAAAAGAGAGGACAGAACAGACAGAACAGAGAGTGAACAGGCAGAGGACAGAGAAAAGGCAGAGGACAGAGAAAAGACAGAAGACAGAACAGAGAGGAAACAGATAGATGAGCAGAGAACAGGCAGAGGACAGAACAGACAGAATGGAGAGTGAACAAGCAGAGGACAGAGAAAAGACAGAGGACAGAACAGACAGAACAGAGAGTGAACAGGCAGAGGACAGAGAAAAGACAGAGGACAGAACAGACAGAACAGAGAGTGAACAGGCAGAGGACAGAGAAAAGACAGAGGACAGAACAGACAGAACACAGAGTGAACAGGCAGAGGACAGAGAAAAAACAGAAGACAGAGAAAAGACAGAGGACAGAGAAAAGGCAGAGGACAGAGAAAAGACAGAAGACAGAGAAAAGGCAGAGGACAGAGAAAAAACAGAAGACAGAGAAAAGACAGAAGACAGAGAAAAGACAGAAGACAGAAGAGAGAGGAAACAGATAGATGAGCAGAGAACAGGCAGAGGACAGAACAGACAGAATGGAGAGTGAACAAGCAGAGGACAGAGAAAAGACAGAGGACAGAACAGACAGAACAGAGAGTGAACAGGCAGAGGACAGAGAAAAGACAGAAGACAGAGAAAAGACAGAGGACAGAACAGACAGAACAGAGAGTGAACAGGCAGAGGACAGAGAAAAGACAGAAGACAGAACAGACAGAACAGAAAGTGAACAGGCAGAGGACAGAGAAAAGACAGAAGACAGAACAGAGAACAGAGAGTGAACAGGCAGAGGACAGAGAAAAGACAGAAGACAGAACAGACAGAATGGAGAGTGAACAGACAGAGGACAGAGAAAAGACAGAGGACAGAACAGACAGAATGGAGAGTGAACAAGCAGAGGACAGAGAACAGGCAGAGGACAGAACAGACAGAATGGAGAGTGAACAAGCAGAGGACAGAGAAAAGGCAGAGGACAGAGAAAAGACAGAAGACAGAAGAGAGAGGAAACAGATAGATGAGCAGAGAACAGGCAGAGGACAGAACAGACAGAATGGAGAGTGAACAAGCAGAGGACAGAGAAAAGACAGAGGACAGAACAGACAGAACAGAGAGTGAACAGGCAGAGGACAGAGAAAAGACAGAGAAAAGACAGAGGACAGAACAGACAGAACAGAGAGTGAACAGGCAGAGGACAGAGAAAAGACAGAAGACAGAACAGACAGAACAGAAAGTGAACAGGCAGAGGACAGAGAAAAGACAGAAGACAGAACAGAGAACAGAGAGTGAACAGGCAGAGGACAGAGAAAAGACAGAAGACAGAACAGACAGAATGGAGAGTGAACAGACAGAGGACAGAGAAAAGACAGAGGACAGAACAGACAGAATGGAGAGTGAACAAGCAGAGGACAGAGAACAGGCAGAGGACAGAACAGACAGAATGGAGAGTGAACAAGCAGAGGACAGAGAAAAGACAGAGGACAGAACAGACAGAACAGAGAGTGAACAAGCAGAGGACAGAGAACAGACAGAGGACAGAACAGACAGAATGGAGAGTGAACAAGCAGAGGACAGATAAAAGACAGAGGACAGAACAGACAGAACAGAGAGTGAACAAGCAGAGGACAGAGAAAAGACAGAGGACAGAACAGACAGAACAGAGAGTGAACAAGCAGAGGACAGAGAAAAGACAGAAGACAGAACAGACAGAACAGAAAGTGAACAGGCAGAGGACAGAGAAAAGACATAAGACAGAACAGACAGAACAGAAAGTGAACAGGCAGAGGACAGAGAAAAGACATAAGACAGAACAGACAGAACAGAAAGTGAACAGGCAGAGGACAGAGAAAAGACAGAAGACAGAACAGACAGAACAGAGAGTGAACAGGCAGAGGACAGAGAAAAGACAGAAGACAGAACAGACAGAATGGAGAGTGAACAGGCAGAGGACAGAGAAAAGACAGAGGACAGAACAGACAGAACAGAGAGTGAACAAGCAGAGGACAGAGAAAAGAGAGGACAGAACAGACAGAACAGAGAGTGAACAAGCAGAGGACAGAGAAAAGAGAGGACAGAACAGACAGAACAGAGAGTGAACAGGCAGAGGACAGAGAAAAGACAGAAGACAGAACAGACAGAATGGAGAGTGAACAAGCAGAGGACAGAGAAAAGGCAGAGGACAGAGAAAAGACAGAAGACAGAACAGAGAGGAAACAGATAGATGAGCAGAGAACAGGCAGAGGACAGAACAGACAGAATGGAGAGTGAACAAGCAGAGGACAGAGAAAAGACAGAGGACAGAACAGACAGAACAGAGAGTGAACAGGCAGAGGACAGAGAAAAGACAGGACAGAACAGACAGAACAGAGAGTGAACAGGCAGAGGACAGAGAAAAAACAGAAGACAGAGAAAAGACAGAGGACAGAGAAAAGGCAGAGGACAGAGAAAAGACAGAAGACAGAAGAGAGAGGAAACAGATAGATGAGCAGAGAACAGGCAGAGGACAGAACAGACAGAATGGAGAGTGAACAAGCAGAGGACAGAGAAAAGACAGAGGACAGAACAGACAGAACAGAGAGTGAACAGGCAGAGGACAGAGAAAAGACAGAAGACAGAGAAAAGACAGAGGACAGAACAGACAGAACAGAGAGTGAACAGGCAGAGGACAGAGAAAAGACAGAAGACAGAACAGACAGAACAGAAAGTGAACAGGCAGAGGACAGAGAAAAGACAGAAGACAGAACAGAGAACAGAGAGTGAACAGGCAGAGGACAGAGAAAAGACAGAAGACAGAACAGACAGAATGGAGAGTGAACAGACAGAGGACAGAGAAAAGACAGAGGACAGAACAGACAGAATGGAGAGTGAACAAGCAGAGGACAGAGAACAGGCAGAGGACAGAACAGACAGAATGGAGAGTGAACAAGCAGAGGACAGAGAAAAGGCAGAGGACAGAGAAAAGACAGAAGACAGAAGAGAGAGGAAACAGATAGATGAGCAGAGAACAGGCAGAGGACAGAACAGACAGAATGGAGAGTGAACAAGCAGAGGACAGAGAAAAGACAGAGGACAGAACAGACAGAACAGAGAGTGAACAGGCAGAGGACAGAGAAAAGACAGAGAAAAGACAGAGGACAGAACAGACAGAACAGAGAGTGAACAGGCAGAGGACAGAGAAAAGACAGAAGACAGAACAGACAGAACAGAAAGTGAACAGGCAGAGGACAGAGAAAAGACAGAAGACAGAACAGAGAACAGAGAGTGAACAGGCAGAGGACAGAGAAAAGACAGAAGACAGAACAGACAGAATGGAGAGTGAACAGACAGAGGACAGAGAAAAGACAGAGGACAGAACAGACAGAATGGAGAGTGAACAAGCAGAGGACAGAGAACAGGCAGAGGACAGAACAGACAGAATGGAGAGTGAACAAGCAGAGGACAGAGAAAAGACAGAGGACAGAACAGACAGAACAGAGAGTGAACAAGCAGAGGACAGAGAACAGACAGAGGACAGAACAGACAGAATGGAGAGTGAACAAGCAGAGGACAGATAAAAGACAGAGGACAGAACAGACAGAACAGAGAGTGAACAAGCAGAGGACAGAGAAAAGACAGAGGACAGAACAGACAGAACAGAGAGTGAACAAGCAGAGGACAGAGAAAAGACAGAGGACAGAACAGACAGAACAGAGAGTGAACAAGCAGAGGACAGAGAAAAGACAGAAGACAGAACAGACAGAACAGAAAGTGAACAGGCAGAGGACAGAGAAAAGACATAAGACAGAACAGACAGAACAGAAAGTGAACAGGCAGAGGACAGAGAAAAGACAGAAGACAGAACAGACAGAACAGAGAGTGAACAGGCAGAGGACAGAGAAAAGACAGAAGACAGAACAGACAGAACGGAGAGTGAACAGGCAGAGGACAGAGAAAAGACAGAAGACAGAACAGACAGAACGGAGAGTGAACAGGCAGAGGACAGAGAAAAGACAGAAGACAGAACAGACAGAATGGAGAGTGAACAGACAGAGGACAGAGAAAACACAGAAGACAGAACAGACAGAACGGAGAGTGAACAGGCAGAGGACAGAGAAAACACAGAAGACAGAACAGACAGAACGGAGAGTGAACAGACAGAGGACAGAGAAAACACAGAAGACAGAACAGACAGAATGGAGAGTGAACAGGCAGAGGACAGAGAAAAGACAGAAGACAGAACAGACAGAATGGAGAGTGAACAGGCAGAGGACAGAGAAAAAACAGAAGACAGAACAGACAGAATGGAGAGTGAACAGACAGAGGACAGAGAAAAGACAGAAGACAGAACAGACAGAACAGACAGAACGGAGAGTGAACAGGCAGAGGACAGAGAAAAGACAGAAGACAGAACAGACAGAATGGAGAGTGAACAAGCAGAGGACAGAGAAAAGACAGAGGACAGAACAGACAGAACAGAGAGTGAACAGGCAGAGGACAGAGAAAAGGCAGAGGACAGAGAAAAGACAGAGGACAGAACAGACAGAACAGAGAGTGAACAGGCAGAGGACAGAGAAAAAACAGAAGACAGAGAAAAGACAGAGGACAGAGAAAAGGCAGAGGACAGAGAAAAGACAGAAGACAGAACAGAGAGGAAACAGATAGATGAGCAGAGAACAGGCAGAGGACAGAACAGACAGAATGGAGAGTGAACAAGCAGAGGACAGAGAAAAGACAGAGGAAAGAACAGACAGAACAGAGAGTGAACAAGCAGAGGACAGAGAAAAGACAGAGGACAGAACAGACAGAATGGAGAGTGAACAAGCAGAGGACAGAGAAAAGACAGAGGACAGAACAGACAGAACAGAGAGTGAACAAGCAGAGGACAGAGAACAGACAGAGGACAGAACAGACAGAATGGAGAGTGAACAAGCAGAGGACAGAGAAAAGACAGAGGACAGAACAGACAGAACAGAGAGTGAACAAGCAGAGGACAGAGAAAAGACAGAGGACAGAACAGACAGAATGGAGAGTGAAAAGACAGAGGACAGAGAAAAGACAGAAGACAGAACAGACAGAACAGAGAGTGAACAGGCAGAGGACAGAGAAAAGACAGAAGACAGAACAGACAGAATGGAGAGTGAAAAGACAGAGGACAGAACAGACAGAATGGAGAGTGAACAAGCAGAGGACAGAGAAAAGACAGAGGACAGAACAGACAGAATGGAGAGTGAAAAGACAGAGGACAGAGAAAAGACAGAGGACAGAACAGACAGAACAGAGAGTAAACAGGCAGAGGACAGAGAAAAGACAGAAGACAGAACAGACAGAATGGAGAGTGAAAAGACAGAGGACAGAGAAAAGACAGAGGACAGAACAGACAGAATGGAGAGTGAACAAGCAGAGGACAGAACAGGCAGAGGACAGAACAGACAGAATGGAGAGTGAACAAGCAGAGGACAGAGAAAAGACAGAGGACAGAACAGACAGAACAGAGAGTGAACAGGCAGAGGACAGAACAGACAGAACAGAGAGTGAACAGGCAGAGGACAGAGAAAGACAGAAGACAGAGAAAAGACAGAGGACAGAACAGACAGAACAGAGAGTGAACAGGCAGAGGACAGAGAAAAGACAGAAGACAGAACAGACAGAACAGAAAGTGAACAGGCAGAGGACAGAGAAAAGACAGAAGACAGAACAGACAGAACAGAGAGTGAACAGGCAGAGGACAGAACAGACAGAATGGAGAGTGAACAAGCAGAGGACAGAACAGACAGAACAGAGAGTGAACAGGCAGAGGACAGAGAAAAGACAGAAGACAGAACAGATAGAACAGAAAGTGAACAGGCAGAGGACAGAGAAGAGGCAGAGGACAGAATAGACAGAATGGAGAGTGATCAGGCAGAGGACAGAATAGACAGAATGGAGAGTGAACAGGCAGAGGACAGAGAAAAGACAGAGGACAGAATAGACAGAATGGAGAGTGATCAGGCAGAGGACAGAATAGACAGAATGGAGAGTGAACAGGCAGAGGACAGAGAAAAGACAGAGGACAGAACAGACAGAACAGAGAGTGAACAGGCAGAGGACAGAGAAAAGACAGAAGACAGAACAGACAGAACAGAAAGTGAACAGGCAGAGGACAGAGAAGAGGCAGAGGACAGAATAGACAGAATGGAGAGTGATCAGGCAGAGGACAGAATAGACAGAATGGAGAGTGAACAGGCAGAGGACAGAGAAAAGACAGAAGACAGAACAGACGGAATGGAGAGTGAACAGGCAGAGGACAGAATAGACAGAATGGAGAGTGAACAGGCAGAGGACAGAGAAGAGGCAGAGGACAGAATAGACAGAATGGAGAGTGAACAGGCAGAGGACAGAGAAAAGACAGAAGACAGAACAGACAGAATGGAGAGTGAACAGGCAGAGGACAGAGAAAAGATAGAGGACAGAACTTTTAGACAAATAAAATAACATTTTTTAAGTCTGGTAGATTATTTATATTTCATTTCAGCCATAAAAACAGACACTGTAAATAAATACAAATGTTTATTATAATTTAAGTAATTTAACAATGACTGCAGTGTGATTGTAAAGTAGGATTTCTGTGACATAAACCTCATGATGATTTTTTTAATAGTCATTTCAACAAAATATGTAATTGTCTTTAATGTTGTTATCAGGACAGAGTCATTTCTAAAATATGAATTTGAGCACAATAAGTGGAGAGCTTCTACCTGTGCAAATGTCTTTGGACTTTGATTCGTGGACATTTTTAATGATCCGTTCATTTATTGTTAAAAAAAAAAATGAAACAGCTTTTTTTTTAAATAATAAAATAGTTGCTGTTCAAAGAGCCTTTTATTTAGAAGCAGGTGATCTTCTGCTGGATTCTCTGGACCAGAAGGTCTCTTCTGCAGTTTTGACCTCTGGTGGTGTTGCAGAAGACACTTTTGTCCTATTTTGAAAAGCAGAGATGTTTTCTTTCAATTGGACTTCGTGGTGTTCAGCTCATCAACGGACGTTTGGTTGTCTGCACAGCAAATGTTCCTGATTGGGACAAACATTTTTTTTTTTAATATAAAGAAACACTAAACAGTATAAAAAAGAAAAAAAATGGCAAAAAAACGATGGAAAAAAACGCCCGAAAAAATAAGTTATTTAAAGTTGAGCTTTTGTGGTGTCTGAAAAAAGCTGTAGCTTTGTTTGGTAAAAAATAAAAAAGACTGAACCATTTAGAAATTAAAGCGTTCACTCAGATCAACTGTGCTACAAAGCTAAGCTAACGTTAGCCGATCAATAAACCTTCACAGCAGTGCAAAAACATCACGTTTTACTTTTATTTTATTCTCACCTCGATAAAGCTGCAGAACTAACCTCCAATGGTCAAACTGGGACTTCACATATATCCAAAAAGTGGGAGATTTCAGACTGAGTGGGTTTGCGCCATCACCCCGGCTGCCTGCCTCGGTCTGCCCAGTGATGATGCCTGAAGGCCGGCTTCTCCGTGCGGGTCGGTCCGCTGTCGCGGTTTGATCGATATCCCACCAAGTCGTCAGTCCTCCCTCGTTTGGCGTCACTCTGAAAAGGAGCTGAAAAAACGCTTCTCCCAGCAGGGTGATGGAGAATCGTTCTACTGCTGTTTTTAAAGCTTTTTTTTTTGTGGTTCAGGCGACGCAAATTCAAGATGGTGATCGCTGAACTTCTTTCAGGTTGTGGAAACAGCCAGAGTGTGGTAGCCGCAATCTCCGCCTCCTTGCCGCTTCCGAAGCAAAGCGTCTGACGTCACAACGCATTGGAACGCATCGGCCTGACGCGCTAGGGGGCGTTAAAGCGACACGCTAAAGCTAGCAGTGTGAAAGGCCCTTAAGGCTGTAACATAAAATGTGGAAAAAGTGCAATGCTGTGAATATTTTCCAGATGCACGGTATTTCGGACCCAGCACTTTTTCAATCAATCAATAAATCAATTTTTTATATAGCGCCAAATCACAACAAACAGTTGCCCCAAGGCGCTTTATATTGTAAGGCAAGGCCATACAATAATTATGTAAAACCCCAACGGTCAAAACGACCCCCTGTGAGCAAGCACTTGGCAACAGTGGGAAGGAAAAACTCCCTTTTAACAGGAAGAAACCTCCAGCAGAACCAGGCTCAGGGAGGGGCAGTCTTCTGCTGGGACTGGTTGGGGCTGAGGGAGAGAACCAGGAAAAAGACATGCTGTGGAGGGGAGCAGAGATCAATCACTAATGATTAAATGCAGAGTGGTGCATACAGAGCAAAAAGAGAAAGAAACAGTGCATCATGGGAACCCCCCCAGCAGTCTACGTCTATAGCAGCATAACTAAGGGATGGTTCAGGGTCACCTGATCCAGCCCTAACTATAAGCTTTAGCAAAAAGGAAAGTTTTAAGCCTAATCTTAAAAGTAGAGCGGGTGTCTGTCTCCCTGATCTGAATTGGGAGCTGGTTCCACAGGAGAGGAGCCTGAAAGCTGAAGGCTCTGCCTCCCATTCTACTCTTACAAACCCTAGGAACTACAAGTAAGCCTGCAGTCTGAGAGCGAAGCGCTCTATTGGGGTGATATGGTACTACGAGGTCCCTAAGATAAGATGGGACCTGATTATTCAAAACCTTATAAGTAAGAAGAAGAATTTTAAATTCTATTCTAGAATTAACAGGAAGCCAATGAAGAGAGGCCAATATGGGTGAGATATGCTCTCTCCTTCTAGTCCCCGTCAGTACTCTAGCTGCAGCATTTTGAATTAACTGAGGGCTTTTTAGGGAACTTTTAGGACAACCTGATAATAATGAATTACAATAGTCCAGCCTAGAGGAAATAAATGCATGAATTAGTTTTTCAGCATCACTCTGAGACAAGACCTTTCTAATTTTAGAGATATTGCGTAAATGCAAAAAAGCAGTCCTACACATTTGTTTAATATGCGCTTTGAATGACATAGCCTGATCAAAAATGACTCCAAGATTTCTCACAGTACTACTAGAGGTCAGGGTAATGCCATCCAGAGTAAGGATCTGGTTAGACACCATGTTTCTAAGATTTGTGGGGCCAAGTACAATAACTTCAGTTTTATCTGAGTTTAAAAGCAGGAAATTAGAGGTCATCCATGTCTTTATGTCTGTAAGACAATCCTGCAGTTTAGCTAATTGGTGTGTGTCCTCTGGCTTCATGGATAGATAAAGCTGGGTATCATCTGCGTAACAATGAAAATTTAAGCAATACCGTCTAATAATACTGCCTAAGGGAAGCATGTATAAAGTGAATAAAATTGGTCCTAGCACAGAACCTTGTGGAACTCCATAATTAACTTTAGTCTGTGAAGAAGATTCCCCATTTACATGAACAAATTGTAATCTATTAGACAAATATGATTCAAACCACCGCAGGGCAGTGCCTTTAATACCTATGGCATGCTCTAATCTCTGTAATAAAATTTTATGGTCAACAGTATCAAAAGCAGCACTGAGGTCTAACAGAACAAGCACAGAGATGAGTCCACTGTCCGAGGCCATAAGAAGATCATTTGTAACCTTCACTAATGCTGTTTCTGTACTATGATGAATTCTAAAACCTGACTGAAACTCTTCAAATAGACCATTCCTCTGCAGATGATCAGTTAGCTGTTTTACAACTACCCTTTCAAGAATTTTTGAGAGAAAAGGAAGGTTGGAGATTGGCCTATAATTAGCTAAGATAGCTGGGTCAAGTGATGGCTTTTTAAGTAATGGTTTAATAACTGCCACCTTAAAAGCCTGTGGTACATAGCCAACTAACAAAGATAGATTGATCATATTTAAGATTGAAGCATTAAATAATGGTAGGGCTTCCTTGAGCAGCCTGGCAGGAATGGGGTCTAATAAACATGTTGATGGTTTGGATGAAGTAACTAATGAAAATAACTCAGACAGAACAATCGGAGAGAAAGAGTCTAACCAAATACCGGCATCACTGAAAGCAGCCAAAGATAACGATACGTCTTTGGGATGGTTATGAGTAATTTTTTCTCTAATAGTTAAAATTTTGTTAGCAAAGAAAGTCATGAAGTCATTACTAGTTAAAGTTAATGGAATACTCAGCTCAATAGAGCTCTGACTCTGTCAGCCTGGCTACAGTGCTGAAAAGAAACCTGGGGTTGTTCTTATTTTCTTCAATTAGTGATGAGTAGAAAGATGTCCTAGCTTTACGGAGGGCTTTTAAATCAAAGTTCAAGACTTATTTCTTTAAGCTGGCTTTCAACACCTGGTGGCGCTGTGACACGTTTTGTTTTTATGTGCCTCTAACTTCACTGTATGTTCCTTGATTTTACTGCAAAACACTTTGGACACCATCTGGCTGCTGTAATTAATGGGTGATATAAATAAATGTTGACTGATTGTTAGAGTGATAAAAAATCTCAGCCAAATGAAATAAAAGTCATCATCAAAGGGGGTGGGGGGGGGTGGGTGAGCAGGAACACACCATCTGAAACGCAGCTCAGTGTGTCATGTGTGTTCGATGTAATGCTTGCAGTTTTTCTTGCTAAACAGTACACAGATGCAGTGTGGGTCAGTCATGATTCTGATGCATGCTGCGAGTGGGCCTGGTACGGCACTGGTATACAAACGTAGAGCGAGATGGAGCCTGACATTAAGGTGAGGCTCCAAGAGAGTTATTTTTCCCTGACAAATATGCTGCACCATGTTCATTCCTGCTCTGCTCTGCTCACATCATTACTGTAGTGTAGCGGAAAGCTGCACCAACCTTCAACATCCTAAGTTTGCATCAAGCAAAGGTCATGAAATTTCTTCTTTTAGAAAAATTTAACACACCTGGTAAATCTCCAGATGTCAAAGGGAGACTCCCCAAGCCAACACAGGATGGCTTGGAGGGTCCCAGGATGGCCCCACCCTTTCCAGGATTTGAGACCCCCCCAAAGTGCATTCCTCACGGAGCTACGAATTACCTTATCAAGATCCCAAACCAGATGTGCTAGTATCTCTCTCATAAAAAAGAAACAGACCTCAGAAAGACCTATCTGCCCCAAAAGTCCTAAAAATACGTCTTTACAACCAGCCTCAAGAAAAACCACCTCACTGAAGAACTGCCATCAACTTGTTGATCACAGTCCAGTTTTTCTGATTAAAATCGACCCAATATTGACCTATTTCACATTGTGTGATGAAATCCAAAATCCAGTCCATGGAACAAGAGTGGCCCCTGTTGGACGAATTGGGGAAGGACGTGACTGACTGGTATAGTATTAAAATTATAACCACATTTTAAAAAGTGCATTGTATTATTGCAACAGAAAAAAGAAAAGCAAACAACATGTGACCATTTAACCTCACGCATGAAAGTGATATATCTGGCATGTTATACTCTGTTCATTGTGGAAAGTTTACCTAATGTGCTTTCTTTCATATATAATTGTGCTGTGTGTGTATTTCCATGGAAAACCAATTACAAGAATTATCCTACAGGACTTGTTTGATTTTAAGGCGGGAATTTAGGAGCAGACGCTGACTTATATATATACTTGTATAACCAAACAAAGAAGCTCAGAAAAAAAACTACAGTACCCAGAATTCTTGGGGGTGGAGCTTTCAACCTTTAAAAGCCTGCGCCCCCGGGGAACTCATTCTCTTTTCTCTTTTGGCTCTTACTCTTTCAGTTCTCTTACACTTTTGTTTTTCCTGAGTCTTGAGACGCCGCCTCAGCCATCAAGATTTACAACTATTTGAAACCACGTGCTGCTTAAAACTTATTTCTTGTTTGTGCATGCCAACAAGAAGTTACTTTTCTTTTTTTCGACAGATAACTTCTGCTCAACTTTTGTAAAGTTAAACGCGCAGGTGCATTTAACTTCCTTTTTCAATTTTTCAAATTAAAACCTTTCTTCTTCAACTCCAAATTCCTCTCATGAACATTTTTCTCATAAAATCAGCTATTTTTGTATTGAGTTTTGATTTGACCCGGCTTCCAAAAGACGACAACGAAAGAGGAATTTTTTTTATTTTTTTTTTCGATAGAGAATAAAGATGCTCAAACCTTTAATCTGACGGCCCAGACCAGAGAGCGCTGCAGAGATAAAAACACTCGGGTCAGCTGAGACATCAACAGCAATTTGAAGCGCTGTCGCAAGTCACAGCATAACAACTGAAAGCATCCCAACCAACCAACAAAACTGGGCGGGTTGACCGGCAGAGTCTCTTTGTCAAGGTCCCTGAATTACTGAATTATTATTATTATTATTATTTAATTATTGAAATTATTTGTTGAGCTAATAGTATTAATAAATTGAATAGTTTTGACAGTGTTGAATGCTTGGTTCCAAAGCAAAGGTCAAACAAAGTCTACGTCTATTGGATTCCATGACATGCGACATATGTTACCCCATGACGTGATAAGTAAGGATGATACATGGTCCAAACTATTCCTTTTTAAAACCGTGTTAACTCAACTAGTAATTTGCATCACTTTTTACCAAAATTAGAGCAACTTCAACTTTTGACCCCTGTACAAACCGACACTGACCTTTGTCACCATTCTTGCTGCTTTTATCCCATAACTCCATAGAATTCAGTTACAGATAGTCCAAACCATACCTTTTTAGAATCTTTATGATCAGGCAAATAATGTGGCATAGGTTTCCATATGATTGGATCATCTTTTTATCTTGACTCCTGTGTTATTCTTCAATTGACCTCTACCTGAACGCCAACTGAAAACTCAAGTGGCCAATCTGTTTTTTCAAAAGTGGCTTGTCTGAGGACTATTTCTGCCAAATTTGATGCTTTTATCACCATCTGCAGGATTCCGCTCTAAATATTCTCTTATCTGCTGCACTAATGTGGATAAACTGAAAAATAGGATGGTGTGCGTGTGCGCATGCGTGAGCTTTTGACAAGAGCGAAAGTTAGCTTTGAGTTAGTGGAAGCCCGCAAAATGACTGGTAAATCATTCCAGAGATGTTATCAGGCTCCAAAAACAGCATTTTCAGTTTTAGAAGTGCTTATTTCTTGCTAGCTTTTATATAATATATGACAAAGATGTTACATTTACACACAAACAAAACAGAGTTTGCAGCTAGCTAGACCTGCCACTGATGTCACCGTGCCACTCTACTCTGATTGGCTGTCACACTTGCCCCTTAAAAAAAAAACAGAACAGGTTGAAACAGAATGTGACTTTTTAACCTTTTAAAATAGGTCCAGGTTAGCCATCTTTGAATTTGTCGAAGGTCTGTGCCCCCAGAACATTCCCTATGACTCTGAAGACTCTGGCAGTAACAGGACTGGACTTATGACGAGCACAGACAGACGGATGGACGCAAAGTCTTCGCGATACCGATGGCCATATATGATGGCCTCAGGTAATGAGGACTGCCACACAGACGGATTTGGTCACTTGCTACATATATTATATATAATCTATTTTGCAACTCCTCAGTGACACCAGCTGCACAGAGCAGTGGCTTCTTCCTTTGTATGTCCTCAAAGCAGCTTGATGCATGAATATGTTCATGTAGTGACACTCACATTTTGATGTTCTCATGGTACTGCTTGGTGTCTGAAGGCTGGTTATACAGAGGCTGCACAGGAGAAAACAAAAACAAATCACTCACATGACCTGTCCTTGGTATTTAGATCAATCTTCATTCGACAGCATGACTTAAGGAGGAAACACAAACAGGTCATTTTCTGTCAGTGTATTTATTTATTTATTTTTTGGTCGAGCGACAGTAAGGGGCATAAAGAGAAGAACGCTGCGGACACCATCCGCTGGTGTCGGCAGTAAGCCCCGTCAGTGAGCCTCAGACTGAAGCATTCTCTGCGTGTCCCGTCTGTGGTCTCAGTCTACGCTCAGAGTGCCATCAGCGAGGCCTCAGTGAGGGAAAGCTTTTACTCAGAGTGATTTTAGACATATACATTCTTCTATTTGTGCTTCTTACTGGGCACGTGAATCTTACTCCTATCTGTTAGTGAAGTGATCATATTTGAGCTGTGGACAAAATAAGACATCAAAAAACATCTGCAAAACACAGATCAACATTTTTTTTTTACCATTTTCTGACAGTTTATGGACCTAACAACTAATCAATTAATCAGTTGGTTATATTCCCTATTGAAAACAAGTGCAATCAGAGATTTCTGGCATCTAACCAATCTGGATCCAGATCACCTCCAAAATTCCACGGAGTCTTCCATAGCCTAATATCCATCTGTGGTGCAAATTTAGTGAGAATCCATGAAGTAGTTTTGACATAATTCTTCAAAGCCAATATAAAGCGAAATCTTGATAGAGAATCTGATCAGGTGACCTAACAGACACCTCTGCTGTACCGTCTACTTGAACCTCCTGCTGGGATGCTTGACATCTCCAGTGCCACAGTTCTTATGGCTGATTCTCCAGTCAGCTGTAAACCATGAGATGTTGGTACCACTCCTTTGAAACAAAGTCATTCCAGCGGCATCCAAGGATCCTCCAAAGAGACTGAGCACTAAAAGCATCCACTTGTCACCTATGAGCAGCTGGTCCCTGAGACTGAAAATACTGAACATTGTCCACGTCTCCCTACTCTAACTGTACAAATCAAGCCAAATCAGCTGCTGATTGGCTGACTGAGCTGATGTGAGTGGATCAGGGACAAAAGGAAAACTTGCAGTACTTTGGTTCCTAAGGACACGGATTGGGAAACATTCCCTTGGGTCACTGGTTAGATGCTGGTGAATTTGTTTGGCGGCAGTTGTTGGTCATTCATGCCAAGTACTGAAGTACTCATTCTTCAGATGGGGACAGTTACAACCCCAATTCCAATGAAGTTGGGACGTTGTGTAAAATGTAAATAAAAACAGAATACAATGATTTTCAAATCCTCTTCAACCTATATTCAATTGAATACATCACAAAGACAAGATATGTAATGTTCAAACTGATAAACTTTGTTTTTGTGCAAATATTTGCTCATTTTGAAATGGATGCCTGCAACAGGTTTCTAAAAAGTTGGGACAGTGGTATGTTTCCCACTGTGTTACATCACCTTTCCTTCTAACAACACTCAATAAGCGTTTGGGAACTGAGGCCACTAATTGTTGAAGCTTTGTAGGTAGAATTCTTTCCCATTCTTGCTTGATGTACGACTTCAGTTGTTCAACAGTCCGGGGTCTCCGTTGTCATATTTTGCGCTTCATAATGCGCCGCATATTTTCAATGGACGACAGGTCTGGACTGCAGGCAGGCCAGTCTAGTACCCGCACTCTTTTACTATGAAGCCACGCTGTTGTAACACGTGCAGAATGTGGCTTGGCATTGTCTTGCTGAAATAAGCAGGGACGTCCCTGAAAAAGACGTTGCTTAGATGACAGCATGTGTTGCTCCAAACCTGGATGTACCTTTCAGCATTGATGGTGCCATCACAGTTGTGTAAGTTGTCCATGCCATGGGCACTAACACACCCCCATACCATCACAGATGTGTAAGTTGCCCATGCCATGGGCATTAACACACCCCCATACCATCACAGATGTGTAAGTTGTCCATGCCATGGGCACTAACACATCCCCATACCATCACAGATGTGTAAGTTGTCCATCCCATGGGCACTAACACACACCCATACCATCACAGATGTGTAAGTTGTCCATCCCATGGGCACTAACATACCCCCATACCATCACAGATGTGTAAGTTGTCCATGCCATGGGCACTAACACACCCCCATACAAATCACAGATGCTGGCTTTTGAACTGTGCACTGGTAACAATCTGGATGGTCTTTTTCTTCTTTTGTCTGGAGGACACGATGTCCATGATTTCCAAAAACAATTTGAAATGCGGACTCATTAGACCACAGCACACTTTTCCACTTTGTGTCTGTTTCAAATGAGCTCGGGTCCAGAGAAGGCAGCGGTGTTTCTGGATGTTGTTGATGTATGGTTTTCACTTTGCACTTTTAATTCGCAGTTGTAGATGTAGTGATGAACTGTGTTAACTGATGGTTTTCTGAAGTGTTCCTGAGCCCACGCGGTAAGATCCTTTACACTATGATGTCTGATTATATTATGGACTGTAGATGATGGAATCCTTAAATTCCTTGCAATTGAATGTTGAGAAACATTGTTCTTAAACTGTTGGACTATTTTTTCATGCTGTTGTTCGCAAAGTGGTGATCCTCACCCCGTATTTGGTTGTGAACAGCTGAGCCTTTTGGGGATGCTCCTTTTATACCCAATCATGACACACACCTCTGTTCTTTGAACATTCATCAACTTTCCCAGTCTTTTGTTGCACCTGTCCCAGCTTTATTGAAACATGTTGCAGGCATCCATTACAAAATGAGCAAATATTTGCACAAAAACAATAAAGTTTATCAGTTTGAACATTAAATATCTTGCCTTTGTGGTGTATTCAATTGAATATAGGTTGAAGAGGATTTGAAAATCATTGTATTCTGTTTTTATTTACATTTTACACAATGTCCCAAATTCATTGGAATTGGGGTTGTAGAGTGAATGAGCTGGAAACAATGACCCTGAACAGAAGAAGGTGATGGTTTGACAATAATGGTGTGAACACAAAGCCGGCACTCACCAGTTCCACCCGGGGCCCCAGTCCCTCCAGGATCCGATGAGCCTCTTCTGCCTTTTTCTGGGAGAGAAACAGAGAAGCTGCACATTAGCCATCCACCATCACCACGGCAACACAGTGAATGTGTTCACGCCATCAGCAAGACTTGACTCAGGCGTTCTGGATGGATGAGCGGACTATTATTAGCTTTTAACACGAGCTCTGTGAAAAAAGAGAATTACTCACCTCTGCTGAGAGAAAGAGAGCAGCACAGCATGTGGGAGTGGAACAGAGAGTGAGTGGGAGAGAAACCAACAGGGCTTTGGTTCTTATCTAATAAGGCACGTGATGAAGGATGACCAGGCCACCTCAGCACCAACAACCACCAGCCTCTGCACACGAGGAAAAACTCAGAGACGCCTCAGCGTACGTCTGTGTTTGGAGCCGACGGGTCAGCGACAAGTCAGACTCAACCTACGTGACCTCACCCAGAGGTGTTCTGAAGAGACGCCTCGAAGCTCAGAAAGTGCAGCTCCGGCTGCCACTGTGACTCCGTCTCTGTGTAGGCTAATCAGGACAAAGAGGAGGAGCCTGGGCGAGACCCTGTGTGATCTAGGCAGGACGAATGAAGCCTGAACACGCCCCCATCTCAGAGTTACTGAGCAAACTAAGTTAACCAGCTAACCTAGGCTCCGGTGACTCGGGCGTTTTATTAAATCATTTTTTGAGGGACTGGCCAATGATTTCATGACAGGGGGTTTGGCTGGGGCCATTAAAAATTTGGACCCCCTTATTTCCTCAGTAATCATGGCTTGGCTGGATCTGACATCACCAAGCTAATGTGCAACCATTTGCTTGGTGACGCTGATGAAGGATATAAAATTAAATAACGACAATTTTACTTGAAGAAAATGGATCCTAGAAAATACCAATTACTGATGTGCCAAGTTTGAAAATTAAGAAGACACCCTGTTCGGTTCTTGACCTGTGACATTTTGCAGAAATCTGCAATAAACTGTTCCAATGAAACCCACTGAATGGGACATCAAGACTGCTGAAAGGTGCCGGCTTTGAGACCTTTGAAGCCTTTTCCTTCATCTAAATCGGAGCTTCTTTACTTTATTAAACCAGCATTTTTATCCACTTGTATTTTTCAGAGTGAGCCAGTGTTCGGTGCAGAAATCTTGTGCAGAAATATGTTTGAAACCATTTCATTCACGTAGCACCATAACTAAAATCATAACCTGAATGCAGGTTTCCAGGGGCGGCAGTGGAGACGTTTGATTGGGTGGAGGCTTAGAAACATGCGATGTGGACCTACTAGTGTGTCCCGTCGTCGAAATGTGTGTAGTCCGATACCCACCCGTGAGTGGGCAATAACTTCAGACAGCAAAATGAATGAATGTTAAAATGAATGAAAATGTATGACACCCCCCAACAGTTTCATGATGCTAATCATAATGATGCTAATCCTACATTGGGGACAGGCAGGTTATGAAATCTTCAGAGAGTCCCTGAGATCGCTGTACCGTGTTCACCACACACAGACATGACTGTTGGCCCTGTGAGCTTCAAAAGGAGGTCAAGTCCACCCTTCATCAAACCTGACCTCAACCTTCACAAGATGTATCCTTACTGCAAATGAAGTCTTCATTTTTGGCTCTGTGGTCTTCAAAACTAGGTGAAGGCTATATGTTCTATGTTCTTAGAAAAGCTATTTCAAGTACACCACACCAGATACTTTTGGCCCTATGACCCTCAAATTAGTTCAAGGTCAGTCATGATTGAACTTGACCGAGACCTTCAAGGGTTGTTATCTGCAGGTCATCTGATGAACCTGTCTGACATCCTTGGACTGTTACTGAGAGTTCAGTCTCCATCATGCACAAACACTAGTTTTGGCTCTGTCACCTTCAACAACTGGTCAAGGTCAGTCATGATCCACCTTGATTACTGCCCCTAACTGTAAGTTGGATTCTGCCGACAGAACTCCACTTCAACTCAAAAAAATAAAAAAACAAATGCTGATCAAAGAGTTTGTATTTGGAGCGGGACACTGAGCAGGACAGGGTTCCTGCTGACAATACCAAAGAGAAACTTGTGCACTTGCCACCACTAGGTGGCACTAGAGTTTTGAAAATGGCTTCATGAGAAAAGGACCCACACTGAATGAGGACTTCAGCTTAAAGGTCTCATATGACAGAAGTAAAGAATCTGTGCCGGCAGCTGCTTTATCATGTGGATCTTTATGATGTCGCTCGTCCAGGGGACTGGATCAGCCAGGACAGGAAGCAGGACATCAACTCGACTGCCTGGAAAGGTTGGAGGTCAGTGATACAAAGAGCTTTGTAAGACAGAGGGACACCCACGGTTCCGCGCGCTGGGAGTTCTGTTCCATATTTAGCCCCTCCCCCTGCATGGGTAACCTACGGCGTGCTCCGGGGCTCCGTAGCGCCTCCCTGTGGTTTGTTTTCATGTGGCCCTGCTGACTGCACTGGTACCTTGCCGTCCACCCCAGACGTCATTACAACTACTCAGCTACTGGAGTCCATCTCACCAAACTGTGCCGTCTGACATGGTGACCTCTCCTCTGGCAGTGTTTTCTACAGCAGCATACTGAAGCTTCTGCAGTGTCAGAATTTACTCATTTTATCCATACGTGAAAATTCAACCACACTGCTTTTATTTTCTCATATGACAGGAAAGTTCCTGCACTAATACTCTCAACATTATTTTCTGATACTTTACTTGCAAATTAATATTTTGCTTTAAATGTGGCCACCAAATTTATGCAACCAAGATGATTAATTATCAATCACTGCACTTACTACTTTTTCTAATTAATGCCTTAAAAATATGCAAAGCTTCAGCTGAAGTCACCAACAAGTTTAAAACTCAAAAAGAAAAGCATCAAAACCCCAAACTGACAAGCCTCTAGTGGCCACCACGACCTTCTCAAACAACTAGGTCGAGCTGATTGGACTATTTTATACGGCGATCATTGTTCATTGTTAAAGATGCATGTCCCAGATCAGGAGGATTCCTGGCTCTCTGCTGTATCTGTCAGACCCAAACCTCTCGTGGTTTTTGTAGAGGTACTTATGGCAGTTTCATGGAGCCACTAACTGACAGACTGGGTTAACCTCATGCTTGCCCCGGCTAACTCAAGGAAATAAACAACCTCAGTGATGAATCTCTGACCAAAACGGTTTCCAGTTATATTTCTGTCGACTGACTGAATCAGTTTAGAGCATGGGTTAAAGCAATAAATTTTCATCAGACTGAAATTTTTTCCTGGCAAAAATCAATGCCAGCAATTCCCTAAAATGTGGTGTAGTGGGGGGCATACACTCTTTTTTCCTCAATAAATACAACAAACACATTATACAGTATACAAAAATTTACAACCCCTGGCAATAATTACGGAATCACCGGCCTCGGAGGATGTTCATTCAGTTGTTTAATTTTGTAGAAAAAAAGCAGATCACAGACATGACACAAAACTAAAGTCATTTCAAATGGCAACTTTCTGGCTTTAAGAAAGACTATAAGAAATCAGGAAAAAAAAAATTGTGGCAGTCAGTAACGGTTACTTTTTTAGACCAAGCGGAGGGAAAAAAATATGGAATCACTCAATTCTGAGGAAAAAATTATGGAAACACCCTGTAAATTTTCATCCCCAAAACTAACACCTGCATCAAATAAGATCTGCTCATTAGTTTGCATCTAAAAAGGAGTGATCACACCTTGGAGAGCTGTTGCACCAAGTGGACTGACATGAATCATGGCTCCAACACGAGAGATGTCAATTGAAACAAAGGAGAGGATTATCAAACTCTTAAAAGAGGGTAAATCATCACGCAATGTTGCAAAAGATGTTGGTTGTTCACAGTCAGCTGTGTCTAAACTCTGGACCAAATACAAACAACATGGGAAGGTTGTTAAAGGCAAACATACTGGTAGACCAAGGAAGACATCAAAGCATCAAGACAGAAAACTTAAAGCAATATGTCTCAAAAATCGAAAATGCACAACAAAACAAATGAGGAACGAATGGGAGGAAACTGGAGTCAACGTCTGTGACCGAACTGTAAGAAACCACCTAAAGGAAATGGGATTTACATACAGAAAAGCTAAACGAAAGGCATCATTAACACCTAAACAGAAAAAAACAAGGTTACAGTGGGCTAAGGAAAAGCAATCGTGGACTGTGGATGACTGGATGAAAGTCATATTCAGTGATGAATCTCGAATCTGCATTGGGTAAGGTGATGATGCTGGAACTTTTGTTTGGTGCCGTTCCAATGAGATTTATAAAGATGACTGCCTGAAGAGAACATGTAAATTTCCACAGTCATTGATGATATGGGGCTGCATGTCAGGTAAAGGCACTGGGGAGATGGCTGTTATTACATCAGTAATAAATGCACAAGTTTACGTTGATATTTTGGACACTTTTCTTATCCCATCAATTGAAAGGATGTTTGGGGATGATGAAATCATTTTTCAAGATGATAATGCATCTTGCCACAGAGCAAAAACTGTGAAAACATTCCTTGCAAAAAGACACATAGGGTCAATGGCCTGCAAATAGTCCGGATCTTAATCCAATTGAAAATATTTGGTGGAAGTTGAAGAAAATGGTCCATGACAAGGCTCCAACCTGCAAAGCTGATCTGGCAACAGCAATCAGAGAAAGTTGGAGCCAGATTGATGAAGAGTACTGTTTGTCACTCATTAAGTCCATGCCTCAGAGACTGCAAGCTGTTATAAAAGCCAGAGGTGGTGCAACAAAATACTAGTGATGTGTTGGAGCGTTCTTTTGTTTTTCAGGATTCCAAAATTTTTTCCTCAGAATTGAGTGATTCCATATTTTTTCCCTCTGCTTGGTCTAAAAAAGTAACCGTTACTGACTGCCACAATTTTTTTTCCTGATTTCTTATAGTGTTTCTTAAAGCCAGAAAGTTGCCATTTGAAATGACTTTAGTTTTGTGTCATGTCTGTGATCTGCTTTTTTTCTACAAAATTAAACAACTGAATGAACATCCTCCGAGGCCGGTGATTACATCATTATTGCCAGGGGTTGTATTCTAAATAGCCTCTACGGAGAGACAGACAAAGCATAAAAAGAATGCAAAACTTGAACATAAAGGTACATAAAAGGGTGGAGGGGGCAGGATGTAGTCTTGATTCTGGGGGGTCTGGGGGTGCTCCCCCAGAACGAGAGTTACGAATGTAACTACGGTTCTATGAATTCCAGATGACCGCCAGAGGGCGGTGCTTTAGCGCCTGGATAACTACATGTGCGCAGCACAGAGGTCGAGAATATATACCAACAAAGTCACGCCATTGAATGTGACCTGGGTGACGTCACTGGTTGTCTTTATATACCAGACGCACCCAGCACTCGCTTCTTTTCGGCATGAACTCGCAAGACTCTGAGTGACAAGCAACTCTGGCGGTCATCCGGAATTCATAGAACCGTAGTTACATTCGTAACTCTCGTTCTATTTCATTCCTCCTGACCGCCAGAGGGCGGTGCTTTAGCACCTGGATGACTTAATACCAACAAGGTCACGAAGAGTCACACTCACTTCGCATCAGCAGTGGGGAGTGGAGGCAGACAACACCGCCGAAGTCACCGCAGGAGGAGCAGCCACATTCAGTCTGTAATAGCGGGCGAAGGTACAGGACGAAGCCCACGTAGCAGCAGCACAAATATCACTCAAAGGGACACCTCTCGGTGCAGCCCAGGAGGTGGACACCCCTCTGGTGGAATGGCACGTAACCTTAGGAGGCTGAAGACCTCTGGACCTGTATACTTGTAAAATGGCATCCACGACCCAATGCGAGAGTCGCTGCTTTGAGACAGTACAGCCTCTTTTGTGATCACCGTAACACACAAATAGGGCATCCGTTTTCCGGATCCCGGCAGTCGCACTAATGTACTGCTTCAACATTCGGACAGGACACAGGAAACCTAAAACAGATAATCCTGGATCAGAATGCGGGACATACACAGCCAAGGAAACTGGCTGGCTAACATGAAAAGTTGAAATTCTCTTGGGTAAAAAGGACGGATTAGGCCACAGCGTAAGCCCAGATCCGTCAGAATTCCATCGCAAACAGTCCCCAGCGACTAATAGGGCATCGAGCTCTCCCACCCACTTAGCCAAAGACAGTGCAAGTAGAAAGGAAGTCTTCACTGACACCCATTTAAGATCAGCACTTTCAACTGGTTCGAAAGGGGATAAGCTTAAACCCTCCAGGACTAGAGGAAGGTCCCATGAAGGTACGCGTGCAAGCCTTGGAGGCCGCAAACGTAGAGCACCTTTCAAAAAACGACACACTAAGAGGTGTGAACCCACTGACCGGCCATCAACATAGACGTGCCGGGCAGAGATTGCAGCAACATAAACATTCAAGGTAGCGACAGAAAGTCCTTTCTCCAGCAGTTCTTGTAAATATTTGAGGAGAATAGGCACAGGGCAATGCTCCGGGTCTAACTTTTGTTTCTCACACCACCGCGCAAACAGCTTCCATCTGTTGTCATACAAAGCCCTGGTAGAAGCAGCACGTGAATTAAGGATAGTCTGAACAACAGCCTGGTCACAAGAACTTAACAAGGAGTCTGGCCCCTCAACAGCCACACATACAGTTGAAGGCATTCTGGGTGAGGGTGCCAAATCCTCCCCTGTAGCTGTGACAACAAATCCTTCCTCTCCGGGAGAGCCCAAGGTTCTCCCTCGAGGAGTTTGTAAATCATGGGAAACCAAATCCTCCCAGGCCAGAACGGAGCAATCAGCTGTCAACATCAGCAGCGGGAGAGGAGGGAAGGCATAAAGGAGGCAATCCGGCCACGGGTGAGCCAATGCATCCTGCCCCAGCGGGCTGTCTGGTTCCAAGAGGGAGTACCATCGTGGGCAATGTGTCGAGGTGCTTGAAGCAAAAAGGTCCACTTCCGCTGCACCATATTTCTGCCAGATTATTTGGACCATAATCGGGTTCGGTCTCCACTCTCCCGGTGGTGGTTTCTGTCTGGAGAGTAAATCCGCTGCGCTGTTCTGTACACCGGGCAGATGAACTGCTCTGACACTTTGAAGGCGAGGCAACGCCCATAACAGAAGCTTCCGAGTTTCTGCCAATGAGTGATTGGACCTGGTGCCCCCCTGATGGTTTATGTGACAGACTGTTCACGTGTTGTCCCACCGGACAAGAACATGTCTTCCTCTCAGGGCCAGGAGGAAATGCTTGAGAGCCAGTCGCACAGCGCGGAGCTCCAGTACGTTTATGTGTTGGAGTCTCTCCTGAGGACTCCAGAGACCCCTCACCATCCTGTGATTCCACACGGCCCCCCAACTTTTGAGTGATGCATCTGTAACAACCACCTCTCGGCGAGAAGGAACAGAGCATAGAGTCCACATTCCCCCAGGGTTTGAGGTGCAGAAGGCACTGGTTGGAGAGTCGTACAAGCCTGTGCTGATGCAACTTTGAGTTGAGGCCTAGGTTGTTGATCCAAATCTGTAGGGGACGTAAGAACAGAAGTCCCAAAGGTACCACTAGCGACACTGCAATCAATTTGCCCATCAACCGGAGCAGCAAACCAAAAGGCAGCGTCACAGCCCATTGAATGTGTGAGACGAGACGAATTACATCGTCCACGCTCTGCGGGGATGGCGATGCAGTCACAGTCAGGGAGTTGATGGCAATGCCGATGAAGGTCGTTTGTTGACTGGGAACAAGAGAACTCTTTGCAAAGTTCACTGAGTCCTAAATGAGAGACATAGTTCAGTAGAAGAGCTGTGTCGTCGTGCGCCTGCTCCTGAGTCGGAGCGCAGACAAGCCAATCGTCTAAGTAGGGTAGGATTCTTAATCCAAGAGCTTGCAGTGGGGCTAGTGCTGCAGCCATACAGCTGGTAAATGTACGAGGGGCGAGAGAGAGGCCGAAAGGAAGCACCCTGAACTGGTATGCCTGACTTTCGAAAGCAAAGCGGAGAAACTGCCTGTGATGAGGTGCCACTGGCACATGGAAATAGGCGTCTTTTAAGTCGACACTTGTGAACCAGTCTCCTGGTGTGATAGTTTGAAGGACGTCTACTGTGCGGAGCATGTGAAACTGCAGCACTTTGATATAACGATTCAGACTTCGGAGATCGAGGATAGGACAAAAGCCGCCATCCTTCTATGGAACAAGGAAGTAAATTGAATAGAACATATATAGAATAGAAAATATATGGTTGTGAAACTGGAACGTTGAACTCAGGCTTCTGAGTGACTTTGAAAAAGGCACTTGAAGCGGTGGTTTCCACAGGGGGATTATCGACCCCAAGCCTGGATAAAGCCAACTGAACAGCTTGCTTGACAAAGGATAGTCCAGGTCCGGTTTGCGGCATGGACTCTGCCTCAGAGGTATGAGAGCCCACTAATGAATGGCTTGGAGAAAGACTCCTCTCATCCTCATCCTCCACACAGTTTAAATCACTTGTCATGTACAAGGAATCAGTTGCGCCAATAGACACGACATCTTCCTCCTGCTGAGTAACTACATTGGTCTGATCAGCCTCATTAAGGACAACAGGAACTGTCACTGCATCCCTAGGCTGTAGATTCAGAAGCAAGGACTTAATCTGAGCAAACTCAGAAGTCAACGTTTCGACCTTTTCAGCCAAAGCATGGTCATGAGTAACCTTCTTAGCAGAAGGGGCTCCTGCATGTGTGCGTTTATGGCGCTTTGGTTCTTTCCTGGTGCTGGAGGCCAAAGTCGCACTAGAAATTCCACTTTCCAATGCAGCAAGTCTAGCAGATCTCTCTGTCAGTGGAATGCTGGCACAATTAAGGCAGGCATCGCCAGTCAGGGCTTCCCTCAGGTGTCCGATCCCAGGACACGAGGGGCAAAAACATATGTCCATCATCTGGGCTCAAGGGAGCCAAACAGGTACTACAGCCATGCAACAAAGGCCCTGTCAACATTGTGGACTGCGTGCAGATGGCTAACGCAAGCCCTGATGGTTACAAATGGAAAGACAAAGCGTGAATCAAACGCAGTGTAAATAGTAACACGAGGCACGGAGCGTGAAGCACTCACAGCCGTCGACTCGACACGAGGCACGGAGCGTGAAACACTCACAGCCGTCGACTCGACACGAGGCACGGAGCGTGAAACACTCACAGCCGCAGACTCGACACGAGGCACGGAGCGTGAAACACTCACAGCCGCAGACTCGACATGAGGCACGGAGGGTGAAACACTCACAGTGTAAAAGCTAATACAAGGCCCAGAGCGTGAAACACTCACAGCCACAGTAATAACACGATGCACACAGCCAGAAAACTCACAGCCCAAGTGCTAAGTCACTTAGAGCAACGACGACAACACTAGCTGCTAGCGGAGCTGTTAAACTTAGCAAATGGCGGCAGTGCAGACGAAGTACTTCAAGGAGTGGAAAACACTAACGGCAAGCCCAACACAGTACACTATACTGGTTCTGATACACACACTACCACGTAGTTAACGGGGTTAGTGACACAACTAAACAAATAGCCAGCTTTCATCGAAACAACACAGCTAATGTGCACAGAGGAAAATACCCAGCAGGGCAGCGGCAAGGCGCGCAACCGACGTTTAGGAAGGTGTACTCACGACAGGCGTCAAAGAATACAAAAAACGGTGAAGCCGTGTCTCGCAGCCTCTGGAGGACGTGTGCAGTGCATGTAGCTCCAACCGAAGGTGGGTTGCGAGGCTACAAGCGAGAGCAGCAATTGCAGCTAAATGCGTTCTCAACCTCTAAGAATGCGAGAATGTAGAAAAGAAGTGAGCGCTGGGTGCGTCTGGTATATAAAGACAACCAGTGACGTTACCCAGGTCACATTCAATGGCGTGACTTTGTTGGTATATATTCTCGACCTATGTGCTGCGCACATGTAGTTATCCAGGTGCTAAAGCCACAGGCGCCATCTTGGAAAAGATGGCGCCTGTGGCTGGCGTGGCCGTCGCTCGGCTCCTGTTGTGTTGGTTACTAATGGCCACTTTTACAACATTTGTTATTTTAGCAGCCCGACTAGCAGATGGAGGTGTCTTGGCTTTACGGACTTACGATCAAGACTCTTTGTTTCATATCAAGGAGACAATGGAGAGCCTATTTGCTTCACGAGACAGGTTCAACCAGGCGTTTCCTCCGCCCCTAACTATCGGCTCCGACTCACCTGATTATCCGCTGCTGTTGAGGGCGCCGTGTAAGATCCGCAGGAGACTGAGGAAAAAAGGCTTTTTGGATAAGAGGAGAAGAGGCTCGCGGGCTGGTGTCCAGGTGAAGAGAAGGCGTGCAGCGGCGCGTTTGGGCGCCAGCACTGGTGGCCGAGGACGGGCTCGCTTCCTCTACCACATTCCTCTCTTTGATGTGTGCGATGGCACATCTGCATCGACACCTGTTCGGTTAGGTATGGGTGTTCTAGACTTTTCTCAGCACTGGTATCCTGGTGGCGTAGTTCCATCACTACTGTGCACTTCCGTGTTTATGCCTCCGCCTGCACGGATCAGCTGGAGTCCACGTGACCACTGTCTTCGTCCTATCCCATTGCGAGCCTCAGACAGCGCCTACGTGATGTCGTCCACCTTGCGCCTTGGTTTATTGAACGTGTGTTCAATCGCCAATAATCATTTTCCCTAAATGATCTTATATCAACGGAAATGTTGGACTTAATGTGCCTTTCGGAGACTTGGCAGAGAGAAGAGGAATTTCTTCATTTAAATGAGCTCTGCTCTGCTGGGTTCTGTGTCCTTGGGAAGCCCCGCCCCTGTCGCTGTGGTGGGGGCCTTGCCATCGTTTATAAAGAGGATTGTGTGTGTAAAGGGGTACAGTCACAGGATTTTCCCTCCTTTGAATCACAGTTGGTCAAGGTGGGTTTCTCAAATCCATTTTTCTGTGTGTTGGTTTACCGCCCCCCAGGCCCTGCTACTGCCTTTCTTAAGGATTTCAGTGACTTTTTATCCTCTATTATAACGTTGGAATCTGTTTTAATTCTTGGAGATTTTAACCTTCATATTGATGACAAGTTATCTTGCTCTGCTATGGAGCTTTTATCGTTGGCTGAAGCTTTTAATTTTGTGCAACATGTTTCTGAGCCCACTCACCAAAAGGGTCACATTTTAGATTTAGTTTTTACACTTGGCCGAGACATTTTAAATATGTCTACAAAAGATGTCCACTTGAGCGACCATAGTCTTGTTTCGTTTGACCTGCATTCCAGCTCTGATCAGAAGCCCTTAGAAGTTAAGTCTCGGAGGCGTATCATCACTGCTGAAACTGCAGAAAGATTTTCTTCTATGTTTAATCCTTGTTTGTTCACTGATTTTCTTGATATGGACAATTTTATCCAGTGTTTTAACCAACACTGTGATACTATTCTTGATCAGTTGGCTCCTGTTAAATACAACGTGTCTTTACAGAAAAATGAGTGCCCTTGGATTAATGAAGAGCTCTTAAGTCTTAAGAGACTGTGTCGAAGGACTGAACGCCTGTGGAAATCCTCTAAACTTGAGGTTCACAGGCTTCATCTCAGGGAGCTGGTTCTATCATATAACAAAATGGCAGAGTGCCCGCTCTGTCTACATACGTCAGCTGGTGTCTGTGAATAAGAAGAATCCCAGAGTGTTGTTTGATACAATCAACTCTCTTGTATGTCCTGCTGCTTCAGTTACTCCTGTGTTTTCTGAAGCTGACAGCAATGCTTTTTTGAGTTTTTTCACTGACAAAATCAAGTTGATTAAGGTTAAAATTCCACCCTCCCTGTGTGGTACTTCTACTGTTATTGAGCCTGTTCCCAGCATTTGGTCTTCATTTAGGGCTGTGACACTTGCTGATATTTCGGCATTGGTGAGCAAGATGAAACCTTCCTCTTGCTCATAGGACATCCTTCCCTACAGGCTCCTTATTAAAGTATTTGAGGTAATTGGTCCGTGTATTACTAGAATGGTAAATCTTTCTTTGTCCACCTGTGTGTTTCCCAGTGCTTTTAAGCATGCCATAGTGTTGCCTCTACTGAAAAAAACAGGTTTAAATCAAATGGAGCTAAGTAGTTTTAGACCTATTTCTAAGCTCCCATTCCTGTCTAAGATCCTCGAGAGGGTGGTTTCAGACCAACTGACACTCTTCCTGGATCAGAATAACATTCATGACAGGTTTCAGTTCGGTTTTCGTAGACAACACTCTATGGAAACGGCTCTTTTGAAAGTGTCCAGCGACATTATGATGTCTGCTGATGCTGGGAAATCCACCGTGTTGGTTCTTTTGGATTTGTCCTCTGCCTTTGATACTGTTGACCACCAGGTCCTGCTGGGTAGACTGAGGGATCATGTCGGACTGTCGGGGTCAGTTCTAAGGTGGTTTTTTCATATCTGTCTGGGCGCAGCTTTAGCGTTTTTGCTAACCAGATAAGGTCAGAGTCTGCGGACCTTATGTGGAGTCCCTCAGGGTTCTGTATTGGGCCCCATTTTGTTTTTATTGTACTTGATCCCTTTAGGTAGGATCATTCAAAGATTTACTGATGTCTCTTACCAATTATTTGCGGATGACATCCAGCTTTACTGCTCCTTTAAGCCATCTGAGATTAAGAGGCTTGATTCCCTCCTCCATTGTTTGGCGGAAATTAAACAATGGCTAACGAATAACTTTCTTCAGCTTAACGCAGACAAAACAGAGACATTGGTTACTGCCCCTGATGCCCATATTCCAGGTATTCAGCAGTACTTGGGAGACCTGGGCCAGTCTGCTAAATCATGTCTTCGAAACCTGGGTGTCATTTTTGACAAAGACATGTCGTTGGTACAGCATTATAAACAGCTGACGAGGAATTGCTTCTTTCATTTAAGAAACATCTCTAAGCTCAGGAAAATGGTGTCTCGAAATGATTTAGAGCTTATTATTCATGCTTTTGTGTCAACACGTTTAGACTATTGTAACAGTTTGTTTTCATGTCTAAACAAGGAGTTGCGTCGACTGCAGTTGGTACAGAACTCTGCAGCGAGAATTCTGACACAAGCTAACAGAAGGACTCACATTTCCCCAATTTTAAAGGAGCTTCACTGGCTGCCAGTGTCCTTCAGGATCAATTTTAAAATTTTGGTTTTAACTTTTAGAGCTCTATATGGCCAGGCGCCTCCCTATATCTGTGACCTCATCCAGCCTTATGCCCCTGCCAGGGCTTTGAGGTCTGTGGACCAAAATCTGTTGATGGTTCCTCGCACCCATTTTGCAACCAGAGGAGAGTGATCCTTCCAGGCTGTTGCTCCCAGGCTTTGGAATGGTCTCCCGCTCTCTCTGCGCTCACTGGACTCTGTCGATACTTTTAAAAGCCAACTTAAGACTTTCTTTTTTACTCAAGTGTTTGCTTAGCTTTTAGGCTGCTCTGTGATCCTATGTTATGTTTTATGTTTTTATGTCTCGGCCATTGTCTGATGTTTTGTGTGGTGTACTCTGCTTTTATGTTGTGAAGCACCTTGTGGCTCTTGTCTGTGAAAGGTGCTATATAAATAACATTTACTTACTTACTTACTTACTAAAGCACCGCCCTCTGGAGGTCAGGAGGAATGAAATAGAACATTTTTTAAAGACCTAGTCAAATTTTGTGTATTCTGGAAAATTTGTATGAAGCCCTCTGAAACAAATAAAACTCACTTCAATCTGTGAAGTAAAAACACAGTATTGATTATGGGGGTCTGGGGGATCTCCCACAGAATTTTTTTTAAAAGAGCAAGTCAAATTTTGTATATTCTAGTGAATTTTAATGGGTATGAAGTCCTCTGAAACTAAGAAAACTCACTTCAAACTGTCAAGTAAAAATTCTTTGTCCTCTGTAGTATTTTGATCGGTTCTAATCTGGTGAATGCACCAAATGGATGTTGTGTCACTGTACAGTCAATAAAATACAAAATTAGGGCCTAAAGCAACTGACAACGTTGTTCTGCTGTGCACAAAGTAACACTGTCACCCGTTTTGAAAACGCATGCGCACTGAGAAACCCAAAACTGGCTTATTCACATTTAATCTGTAAAATGCTCTCACTCCTAAAACAAACTGGGGCTGCAACTAACAATTATTTTAGTAATCGATTAATCTTTTTTTTGTTGTTGTTTGCTTTTTTGTTTTTTTTACTTACATGTGAGTTTTGACATTATTTCTTGAAGTGAGTTATTATTAAGGCCTTTGTCATGCAACATCAACCTTTGACCTTGTAATAAAGTTATGTTATATTCTCATCAAAAACATACCTGGAGTAGTGTTTAGTTTTATTTTGCACGTAAATACATCACCGACACACCACAGAGAGATTTCCATCAGGATTCACCCGATTATGAGCATTTTTAGATGCCGACAGCAACTACGTCAACCACTGACAACATATTACAGCAAAAGTCCACAAAAGTATTTTAAAGGCCTGAGTAAACTGTAATATATGATCTTTAAGTTATTTTCATGAAAAAAGACACAAATGTGCAGTTTACTGCATTTTATTTTTTTCTTGTGTAAAAACACAACTTAGATGTGGTTTGACCGAAACAAATTGTCATTAAACTTAAAACAGCTGTATATAATTCTCGTTTTACATTACTTAGTCCACATTTTATTTTATTTTACCTTATGTTTATATTAGTTGTGCATATACTCTGAATAATTTACCGTTAAATTTCACTATCTTTTATTTGGCTAAAAATTACTCGCACAACAGAAAGCACCTTTTTGGAGTTGCACTCAAATCTCGTTGTAATGGAAATTACAATGACAATAAAGGCGACTCTGATTCTTCTGATTATTATTATTATTATTAATACATAAATAAAAATAAATAAATCACAATTGGTAATACATTTGACTCTTACGACAACAAACACTAAGCCATTAAATATTTATTATACAGAAAATATGCACACAAACTGTGTTGAGATGCAAACAGCTTAATGCTAAGTTTATCATTGAAAACGCCATAGACATGCTAACGTGTTAGCATTGGTCCCTTTTTTAAGTTATAAAATACATCTATCAACTGTTTTAGAAGACCATAATAGGTCGGTTTAATATAAAAAAGGTAAATATTACTGACAGACAAATGCTCCTTAGGGTTTTAGCATGGGAAAATTAAGATAAAGCGACAAACCATCGAAGCAGAGTCGGATCATTGCTTCATCGGTTCAAAGCAAAGCCACGCCTCGCTCTACTTGGGGAGTGTCTGCCAATGTTCTCACAAAGACAGGGAGGAGAAGGACCGTGGCTCATAGCAAGCAGTAAACAGAGCGGAGAGGAGTGAAAATTCACACAGTCCGTTCCTCTGCAGTCCATGCTGACATTGTTGCTGCTTTGATTAGTGCAGAATGGGATGTTGCTTCGACACTGAGACTATCATATTTCAGCCCCAAAACAAGCATGACACCACATGCGCACGCGTATGTGTGGTTAAATTTTCCAAATGACAGAAATCCATCGTGGTGACGGAGAACTTTTACCCATGGTTTAGAGAGGGATCAAGCTTCTGTCACACGTCCTAATGACAGACACACATCATTTTACAGATTAAACTGTGATCATATATTCTTCATGAACAAGTTTTAACTTTGAAAAATCATTTACATTGTGTTTTTAATCAGTAATTATTCAGATATTATGACAATATCAAGAATTGAAACTGCTTGAGTGGCACAGAAAGGTTAAGTGATTTGCATGTGCTGCTTGTGCTTCGTTAGTGAGAAGACTTGTACAAAGAAAATGCACATAATCACACGACTCGAACAGCTTATTCATTCATATCTTAGATACAAAAATGGGATGTTTGTTGACAGTAACCACAGCAACACACTCCACCATCCAATCCAATGAAAGACTCGTCAGCAGACCTTTAATGAGCCTTTCATTGGATTCAGGTGTGTTGGAGCAGGGAGACAACTAAGAGTGTCAGGAATGTGGCTCTCGAGGACCGAACTTGGCCACCCCTGATCTACAACGTCTGCCCACACACCAACCAACCCCTACCTGCACTCTCTTCACCTCTTCACCACACCCTCCATTATTTTGGACAAGCTGAGCCAGAGCATGTGAACTCATCTACCTTCATCACTTCAACTTCTTCTAACATCACTCTGAATGCATCTGTCATTCCTACTGCAACCTACACGGTCCTCGTGTATGTCCTGCACCACCCTCACATCCATGTCTGTCACTCCAGACTTCCTCATACAATAACACAACTCTGTTCTTGGCACCCTGTCATCAGCTTTCTCTAAATACACAAACACACAATGTAACTTCTTGTGGTCTTCTCTATCAACACTATCATCAGCACTCTCAGAGCCCTAATGTAAAGTAAGGACACATGTTTTCCTGTACAATGAAAATTTTTCTTTGCTGTCCCCGTGTATGCTATTAAAAACAAAAATAAAAGCAAATGTAGACAGCAGCATATGACACATAATATCAATATAAAGAATGCAGAGAAGCAGCTATGGAGCGGCAACTATGTACATATTCATGAAAATTAGTGAGGTATATCAGCTGTATGTGCAATGGACAGTGGTAAGTGGGCAAATACATGTGCAACTGGGCAATTCTACGGTAATGGAATTACAATCTGAGCTAATCTGTCGTGGTTAGATGCCATATGTGCAGATTTTGCTGCTGTTGTAATTCCATTACCATAGAATTGACCAACTGAGGATGAAAACTTTATATTTTTCTCGCCATTGTCTCATTTGAAGAAGGAACCACTGTGATTTTTAGTGGATCCCACTACTGTGATCTTTGGCTCCCCACCACTGTGATCTTTAGTGAGCCCCACTACTGTGATCTCTAGCACCCCACAACTGATCTTTAGTGAACTCCACTACCATATTCTTTGGTGTCTAAACTGTGATCTTGAGAACCAGGGCATGGAAGGAATTAAATCCTGAGGGTTTGGTCCAGTCTGGATGGACTGAGCAGCAGGAGGTGAGTGATTTCCACTGACCCTGTTTTCATCGTAGATGATCTGAACCAGGCTGCGATGTTTGGCCTCGCTGGGTGGAGGCGAGATGGGCCGATCCAGTTCATGGGGCTTAGCTGCCTCCTTTTCCAGCTGTTGCTGTAAACAAACAGACAATAACAACTGTCAAATGATTTTACACACACACATACACACATATATATGCATACATATATATATATATATATATATGCGTGTATGTATACAGAACTTTGAGGTACACTTTGATCGCACCCTGGGAATATGGCTGTAAACTGTGAAAAGTACTGAATTTCAGTGCCCCCTATAGGCTGCGCCCATAGTCAACCTCCCAAAATAAATCACTCATCTTTGGTCAGCTCACAAGATGGAGCCTATGAAACTTTACATATTTTAAATAATAATAATAATAATAATAATAATCAGTGGCGGGCACAGTTCTGCTAATCCGCAAACCGCTAATTATGGAAGCTAAAGTTTTCATTATTGGATTAGCTTTTCAGATAACTTTGAAAGCCATCCACAGACCAATTATCTTCCGATAACTTTTGGTCCAATAATTTTTAGACGGAAAACATATTTTTGAAGGTGTGGTGAACAAAGATTTATAGTTACAAACATTTATTAAGTTTAAAATCAATTGATTACCTACCTGTTAACTGTTATGTAGTAGATGTGCAGTTCTGTCCTGTGCAAACAGAGGAGAGCTGGTTCCAGAAGAAACCGCTCTATCCTCTGCAGGCAAAGGAGAACTAGTCACAGAAAAGAAAAAACACTCATTTCTTTTAATCCCATACTGACACACTGGCAATATCACCGAAGTCATCCAGAGGCATACAGTTTTAACTTATGGTTAAAAATTTTAACCAAACTAATTTTGGACAAGTTATTTAAATTAACGTCACGTCTAAAGTTTTATAAAGTGAAAATATCAGATATATGTTTTAGTTTTAAAGTATTGCACTAATTTTGAAGGTTTTAGTGTTGACATGCTGTGTCCAGGTGCATGTCAGTACGTATATATATATATATATATATATATATATATATATATATATATATATATATACACACACACACACACTTGTACATACATACACATAGGGCTCCTGTCTGGTGATCACCAGGAACATATTAGCATCCAAATTAATGGATATATCTCTGGATTTTTCCCGTGTTTTGGTTCCACGTGTCTGTGGAGGATCCTTGGGTCCTGCCTACACAGTCAATTTCAATTCAATTCAATTTTATTTATATAGCGCCAAATCACAACAAACAGTCGCCCCAAGGCGCTTTATATTGTAAGGCAAGGCCATACAATAATTACGTAAAAACCCCAAAGGTCAAAACGACCCCCTGTGAGCAAGCACTGGGCGACAGTGCAAAGGAAAAACTCCCTTTTAACAGGAAGAAACCTCCAGCAGAACCAGGCTCAGGGAGGGGCAGTCTTCTGCTGGGACTGGTTGGGGCTGAGGGAGAGAACCAGGAAAAAGACATGCTGTGGAGGGGAGCAGAGATCGATCACTAATGATTAAATGCAGAGTGGTGCATACAGAGCAAAAAGAGAAAGAAACACTCAGTGCATCATGGGAACCCCACAGCAGTCTAAGTCTATAGCAGCATAACTAAGGGATGGTTCAGAGTCACCTGATCCAGCCCTAACTATAAGCTTTAGCAAAAAAGGAAAGTTTTAAGCCTAATCTTAAAAGTAGAGAGGGTGTCTGTCTCCCTGATCTGAATTGGGAGCTGGTTCCACAGGAGAGGAGCCTGAAAGCTGAAGGCTCTGCCTCCCATTCTACTCTTACAAACCCTAGGAACTACAAGTAAGCCTGCAGTCTGAGAGCGAAGCGCTCTATTGGGGTGATATGGTACTATGAGGTCCCTAAGATAAGATGGGACCTGATTATTCAAAACCTTATAAGTAAGAAGAAGAATTTTAAATTCTATTCTAGAATTAACAGGAAGCCAATGAAGAGAGGCCAATATGGGTGAGATATGCTCTCTCCTTCTAGTCCCCGTCAGTACTCTAGCTGCAGCATTTTGAATTAACTGAAGGCTTTTTAGGGAACTTTTAGGACAACCTGATAATAATGAATTACAATAGTCCAGCCTAGAGGAAATAAATGCATGAATTAGTTTTTCAGCATCACTCTGAGACAAGACCTTTCTGATTTTAGAGATATTGCGTAAATGCAAAAAAGCAGTCCTACATATTTGTTTAATATGCGCTTTGAATGACATATCCTGATCAAAAATGACTCCAAGATTTCTCACAGTATTACTAGAGGTCAGGGTAATGCCATCCAGAGTAAGGATCTGGTTAGACACCATGTTTCTAAGATTTGTGGGGCCAAGTACAATAACTTCAGTTTTATCTGAGTTTAAAAGCAGGAAATTAGAGGTCATCCATGTCTTTATGTCTGTAAGACAATCCTGCAGTTTAGCTAATTGGTGTGTGTCCTCTGGCTTCATGGATAGATAAAGCTGGGTATCATCTGCGTAACAATGAAAATTTAAGCAATACCGTCTAATAATACTGCCTAAGGGAAGCATGTATAAAGTGAATAAAATTGGTCCTAGCACAGAACCTTGTGGAACTCCATAATTAACCTTAGTCTGTGAAGAAGATTCCCCATTTACATGAACAAATTGTAATCTATTAGATAAATATGATTCAAACCACCACAGCGCAGTGCCTTTAATACCTATGGCATGCTCTAATCTCTGTAATAAAATTTTATGGTCAACAGTATCAAAAGCAGCACTGAGGTCTAACAGAACAAGCACAGAGATGAGTCCACTGTCTGAGGCCATAAGAAGATCATTTGTAACCTTCACTAATGCTGTTTCTGTACTATGATGAATTCTAAAACCCGACTGAAACTCTTCAAATAGACCATTCCTCTGCAGATGATCAGTTAGCTGTTTTACAACTACCCTTTCAAGAATTTTTGAGAGAAAAGGAAGGTTGGAGATTGGCCTATAATTAGCTAAGATAGCTGGGTCAAGTGATGGCTTTTTAAGTAATGGTTTAATTACTGCCACCTTAAAAGCCTGTGGTACATAGCCAACTAATAAAGATAGATTGATCATATTTAAGATCGACGCATTAAATAATGGTAGGGCTTCCTTGAGCAGCCTGGTAGGAATGGGGTCCAATAGACATGTTGATGGTTTGGATGAAGTAACTAATGAAAATAACTCAGACAGAACAATCGGAGAGAAAGAGTCTAACCAAATACTGGCATCACTGAAAGCAGCCAAAGATAACGATACGTCTTTGGGATGGTTATGAGTAATTTTTTCTCTAATAGTTAAAATTTTATTAGCAAAGAAAGTCATGAAGTCATTACTAATTAAAGTTAAAGGAATACTCAGCTCAATAGAGCTCTGACTCTTTGTCAGCCTGGCTACAGTGCTGAAAAGAAACCTGGGGTTGTTCTTATTTTCTTCAATTAGTGATGAGTAGTAAGATGTCCTAGCTTTACGGAGGGCTTTTTTATAGAGCAACAGACTCTTTTTCCAGGCTAAGTGAAGATCTTCTAAATTAGTGAGACGCCATTTCCTCTCCAACTTACGGGTTATCTGCTTTAAGCTGCGAGTTTGTGAGTTATACCACGGAGTCAGGCACTTCTGATTTAAAGCTCTCTTTTTCAGAGGAGCTACAGCATCCAAAGTTGTCTTCAATGAGGATGTAAAACTACTGACGAGATACTCTATCTCACTTACAGAGTTTAGGTAGCTACTCTGCACTGTGTTGGTATATGGCATTAGAGAACATAAAGAAGGAATCATATCCTTAAACCTAGTTACAGTGCTTTCTGAAAGACTTCTAGTGTAATGAAACTTATTCCCCACTGCTGGGTAGTCCATCAGAGTAAATGTAAATGTTATTAAGAAATGATCAGACAGAAGGGAGTTTTCAGGGAATACTGTTAAGTCTTCAATTTCCATACCATAAGTCAGAGCAAGATCTAAGATATGATTAAAGTGGTGGGTGGACTCATTTACATTTTGAGCAAAGCCAATTGAGTCTAATAATAGATTAAATGCAGTGTTGAGGCTGTCATTCTCAGCATCTGTGTGGATGTTAAAATCGCCCACTATAATTATCTTATCTGAGCTAAGCACTAAGTCAGACAAAAGGTCTGAAAATTCACAGAGAAACTCACAGTAACGACCAGGTGGACGATAGGTTCGGACGTTCGGACTTCCAATTTGGATGGACAAGACTAAGAGTCAAGCTTTCAAATGAATTAAAGCTCTGTCTGGGTTTTTGATTAATTAATAAGCTGGAATGGAAGATTGCTGCTAATCCTCCGCCTCGGCCCGTGCTACGAGCATTCTGACAGTTAGTGTGACTCGGGGGTGTTGACTCATTTAAACTAACATATTCATCCTGCTGTAACCAGGTTTCTGTAAGGCAGAATAAATCAATATGTTGATCAATTATTATATCATTTACCAACAGGGACTTAGAAGAGAGAGACCTAATGTTTAATAGACCACATTTAACTGTTTTAGTCTGTGGTGCAGTTGAAGGTGCTATATTATTTTTTCTTTTTGAATTTTTATGCTTAAATAGATTTTTGCTGGTTATTGGTGGTCTGGGAGCAGGCACCGTCTCTACGGGGATGGGGTAATGAGGGGATGGCAGGGGGAGAGAAGCTGCAGAGAGGTGTGTAAGACTACAAGTCACCTAGTACCAAAGTCATCCAGTCACTGGTTAGAGTCCAAATCTAACAGCAATACATTAAGATGATAGAACAGAGTGTACCAGTCCCAGAACCTCTCTGAGGAGCTTCCAGACCTGTTTCTTGCGTAGCTTGCAGATCTGCTGCTCCACCATGGTGATTTCTCTGTCCACGCGGTCCATGTTCTGGATCAGCTCCTCTTTAGAGAAGCGAGCCTGCACCAGATCCAGGTCGGGGTCCATATGGACTGGGCTCACAGGGGAGATTGGCTCCAGTTTTCCCATTGAACTGAGACGCTCCTAAGGGAAGACAGTGGGGGAGGGGGGCAGATTCATGTCATAAAATAAAGTTTACAAAGATGAGCTCAGAAGTGACTAGATAGTTAAACATCATCACGTAGGCTGGTTTCCTGCAGTGTGAAGGGAGTCCTCAACTGGGTCAAGACAAGTAAAATACCACAGGGACGGCTGACTGGTGGAGGCCACAGTAATGTAGGATTGAATCAAAGCAGGATGTCTCAGGACTAATGCAGAGCCACAATGAAAGGCATCAGAGGGTGAGTCACACACACCATCAGATGCATAATGGGAAACAGTTTTAGCGATGTTAGCCTGTACAAGGTTTTCTTGAATTCCACGTTGATACTGTAGCTGCTGGCCACAAACTGAGCGGCTGGAAGCAGCGATTCACGGTGGATGGACTGAATCCTTCACGTCTTCAACACGTCATGTTTTACAGCTTGCTCATGTCATGTAACGCGATGCTACTTCACCTGCGTTAACCATGTGACAACTGTGAGAGTTTCACCGGCAGATCATTTATGGTTTATTAAATTACAGGTTTGTATCTGATTAAAATAAAACAAGAAATGCTGAGGAAAAAAGTAGTTTTAGTTCATTTGTTGCGTGTATAATTTTTTTCTGAAAATATCTCTCCCTCCCCAAACTGTAAGGCACATACAGCTCTCAGAAGCACACAAAAACAGTTATGGCAAATCCAGTTGGCTTATTCTTTTACTCTCGAAAATACAGTAAACAAACTTTCAGTGTTATTAAAAACAAATATTTTTATGTATAAAAATAAACTGACATTTGCAGAACATGGCGTATCATGAACATACTGAAGTGCACCACAAAGAATGATTTCAAAACTTTTTATCACCTCAGTGCTGTGTGAGATGGAGATGGTTTGTGTTTTCTCTCTGATGTTGGAGCAGAGCTGAGAGAACACAGGATTTCAGGGGGCTTCAAATAATCTCTGGTCAAATTAGAGCGTGTGTGTGTGGGGGGGGGGGGGGTAATTCTGTTACATACACTCAACAAAAATATAAACGCAACACTTTTGGTTTTGCTTCCATTTTGTATGAGATGAACTCAAAGATCTAAAACTTTTTCCACATACACAATATCACCATTTCCCTCAAATATTGTTCACAAACCAGTCTAAATCTGTGATAGTGAGCACTTCTCCTTTGCTGAGATAATCCATCCCACCTCACAGGTGTGCCATATCAAGATGCTGATTAGACACCATGATTAGTGCACAGGTGTGCCTTAGACTGCCCACAATAAAAGGCCACTCTGAAAGGAGCAGTTTTATCACACAGCACAATGCCACAGATGTCGCAAGATTTGAGGGAGCGTGCAATTGGCATGCTGACAGCAGGAATGTCAACCAGAGCTGTTGCTCGTGTATTGAATGTTCATTTCTCTACCATAAGCCGTCTCCAAAGGCGTTTCAGAGAATTTGGCAGTACATCCAACCAGCCTCACAACCGCAGACCACGTGTAACCACACCAGCCCAGGACCTCCACATCCAGCATGTTCACCTCCAAGATCGTCTGAGACCAGCCACTCGGACAGCTGCTGAAACAATCGGTTTGCATAACCAAAGAATGTCTGCACAAACTGTCAGAAACCGTCTCAGGGAAGCTCATCTGCATGCTCGTCGTCCTCATCGGGGTCTCGACCTGACTCCAGTTCGTCGTCGTAACCGACTTGAGTGGGCAAATGCTCATATTCGCTGGCGTTTGGCACGTTGGAGAGGTGTTCTCTTCACAGATGAATCCCGGTTCACACTGTCCAGGGCAGATGGCAGACAGCGTGTGTGGGGTCGTCTGGATGAGCGGTTTTCTGATGTCAATGTTGTGGATCGAGTGGCCCATGGTGGCGGTGGGGTTATGGTATGGGCAGGCGTCTGTTATGGACGAAGAACACAGGTGCATTTTATTGATGGCATTTTGAATGCACAGAGATACCGTGATGAGATCCTGAGGCCCATTGTTGTGCCATACATCCAAGAACATCACCTCATGTTGCAGCAGGATAATGCACGGCCCCATGTTGCAAGGATCTGTACACAATTCTTGGAAGCTGAAAATGTCCCAGTTCTTGCATGGCCGGCATACTCACCGGACATGTCACCCATTGAGCATGTTTGGGATGCTCTGGACCGGCGTATACGACAGCGTGTACCAGTTCCTGCCAATATCCAGCAACTTTGCACAGCCATTGAACAGGAGTGGACCAACATTCCACAGGCCACAATTGAAAACCTGATCAACTTTATGCGAAGGAGATGTGTTGCACTGCATGAGGCAAATGGTGGTCACACCAGATACTGACTGGTATCCCCCCCCCCCCAATAAAACAAAACTGCACCTTTCAGAGTGGCCTTTTATTGTGGGCAGTCTAAGGCACACCTGTGCACTAATCATGGTGTCTAATCAGCATCTTGATATGGCACACCTGTGAGGTGGGATGGATTATCTCAGCAAAGGAGAAGTGCTCACTATCACAGATTTAGACGGGTTTGTGAACAATATTTGAGGGAAATGGTGATATTGTATATGTGGAAAAAGTTTTAGATCTTTGAGTTCATCTCATACAAAATGGGAGCAAAACCAAAAGTGTTGCGTTTATATTTTTGTTGAGTGTATGTCACAGAGAAGTTGTGTCAATAAACCGACTAAATCAGGAGGATACTGTATCTGTGAGAACATTAACTATGTAAACGGCAGATAAAAAGTGATTTGTCCCTTTAATAATGATCTCACTGGATCCCAGAACATTTCATTTCCAAACCTGCTGATTGAACATTACAATCTGGATGAGAAACATCTCAAGTCAAACATTCTGACACTATTTTAAACCTGTAAGAGGACTGTGTGGCTGTTTGGGTGATTCTCAAGTCAAAAACATTGTTTTTCAGCATTTTTTGAAAGGGGGGGGGGCTATTTTCTATACTTTTACTGGCATTTTAGACATGGAGTCAGAAAAAAAATTATTCCTGCAAAAGGATAATACATCAAATACACAGTTTGAAATGTAAATTTTTGGTCATGATCATATCATAGATGATTTTTGCCGAGCTGTTCAAGAGGAAACATCCCATCTGATTTGTTGGCCGAATATGCTGGTTTTAGACACGAGCCTTTGACTGTGATGCTGTCCAAGGTGCTGAAAGAGTTGAGTGCAAACGCCCGCTGTGGGTCTGTGCTGCATTATAGAGCTGAGTGCCAGCACTCACCACCACGGCGGTCACTCACCTCTGATTACATCTCCGCTCTTTAATAAACTAAAAAGAAAAAAAAATTGTGCCAATAGCTTATTACCGTTTACTTTTTGCAACAACGATTGACTGGTCGGACGAATTCTGTTGGCCGCTGCACTGACCTGTGGTGACCCATATTGTAAAAACAACAGCAGCACATTATAATAAACTTTAATTATAAAAATCATGGCAAACTGCCCTGATCACTACGTGTTCATTCAGCTTCCATTCTGTGTTTGTTTTGAACTTGCTCAAAAGTTCACAGTGACCATCACAACCACAGCATGCCTTGTAGTACCAAGGTGTGCACTGTGCCTCCCTTTAGCATCCCGGTGCATCCTACCAAATTTTCATGTCACACAACAGTAGGGCTGTGCAATTAACCGAATTTCGGTCGCGATATTTGTATTAAACGATCTCCAAACTCGTATAATCGAGTGAAACGGTTTAATTCAATCCGTCAATGTGTCCCAAGACGCATGACATCAGACGCGTCGCTTCGGAAGCGGCATGGGGGCGGGATTGCTACATCACACTCTGGCTGTTTCCACAACCTGAAAAAAGTTCAGAGATCATCTTGAATTTGCATCGCCTGAACCACAAAAAAGCTTTAAAAAACAGCAGAACGATTCTCCATCACCCTGCTGGGAGAAGGTTTTTTCAGATATTTTTTTAGAGTGACGCCAACCGAGGGAGGACTGACGACTTGGTGGGATATCGATCGAACCGTGACAGCGGACCGACCCGCACGGAGAAGTCGGCCTTCAGGCATCATCACTGGACAGAGCGAGGCAGGCAGCCGGGGTGATGGAGCAAACCCACTCAGTTCAAAATCTCCCACTTTTTGGATATATGTGAAGTCCCAGTTTGCCCAACGGAGTTTAGTTCTGCAGCTTTATCGAGGTGAGAATAATGTAAAAATAAAACGTGACGTTTACTGAACTGTGAAGGTTTAATGATCAGCTAACGTTAGCTTAGCCTTTTAGCACAGTTGATCTGAGTGAAAGCTTTAATTTCTAAATGGTTCAATCTTTTTTATTTTTTACCAAATAAAGCTACAGCTTTTTTCAGACACCACAAGAGCTTAACTTTAAATAACTTATTTTTTCAGGCGTTTTTCCATCGTTTTTTTTTTTTTTTTTTTTTTTTTTTCCTTTTTTATATACAAACTGTTTAGTGTTTCTTTATATTTATTATTTTGTTTGGTTATGTATGGTTATGTTTATTTACTTTGTTTCTTGTAAATTTCTCCAAAAGGAGATAAGGAGACGTGGTCAAGGGAATGATGACAAAAACACAAACTAATGAACATAAATTGAAACAAAAACAATGCAGCCGCACTATGTCCTAGTAGCACAAGTCAGGGAGATGCCCAAAGGCACTGACCAACTGGTCAGTGACAACAGGGAAGGGAGAGGAAAACAGAAAAATAATATATAATATGATATTTTTAATATTTTATTTTATTCATTTTATGTTTTATATAGGTAAGGTACAGTACATTTTCAATTTGGATGTTTTGAGCACATTGTCTATAACAATTTATTTATTTTTTTTTACAGTGAGCAAAATGCTGAATAAATGCATTGTGTAACAAAAAAAAAAATAATCGTTTGAATAATCGTGATTTCAGTATTTACCTAAATAATCGTGATACTATTTTTTTCCATAATCGAGCAGCCCTACACAACAGACTTCATCCCTGTATAGGGGGGTTTGCTGGCTGTGTGCTCTCAGGGGTGGATGCTTCTACTGGCCCGGTCACACGGCACTTAACGAAGGGCAACGAAGCCCAAACGAAACAAGAAATCTGGACTTTCATCGACTTTCGTTGGCATCATTAACCTTCACACAGCTTTGTTCCTGCAGCGGTCGTTTCGTCAGGATTTTTAAACTGTCCAAAAATTTGAACGACAGCCACTGAAAACCTCAATTCCTCCGTATTTCATTTTACTGTCGTTTTGGCCGGTTTTTCATCATTTGCTTAGTTTTTGTTACATTAGCGTTTAGTTTGACTTCAATCGACCAGCTGAATGTTTTCTCACAGTACAGAAGCCAGTTTGTGAGTGTTGCTGCTGCGTTCATGTACCGTCAGAAACTACAGGGCAAACTTAGCCTGTTTGGATTTTTTTTATCTGGGTGGGGGGTCAGCTTCACTGGGCTCAGGCATCTTACATAGGCCAGAAGTAATCTTTTGTGTGGATACAGGGAATTATTTTACCAAAAATAAAATGAAAACCACACTCCTACAAGCAACTCCTGAATTTGAAACAACAAAAAAGTAGTGTAATTTCCAACAGTACTTGAAAGCTGCGTCAGCAGTCGTCTCCTACATGTGCTTATTTTTTTATTAAATATAACAATATGACTGTCGGAATGACAATCCAGCCCTTCTGTACATGTGGCAACAGGTAGATGATTCAGATGATTATATAAAGATAACGCAAAAAAACACAAAGACAGGAGTGTGGCAAGGGCTACACACAACAGAACGCATACATTAAAAGTAGAGTTTCGGTATTTGAGAGATTTGAGAAAGATTTGGCGTGTTTGTGTTTGTTTGTTTGTTTGGTAAAAATGAGGCATCAATGTTGAGCAAGTGCTTCAGCTTTTTTTTTTTTTTTTTTTTTTTTAAATTGGAGCAAGACAGAGCACGCAGCGCATCGTCAGTCTGAACCAGACAGTGAGGATTCTGATGATGATGGAGATGATCCCTCTTTTGTTCTGGACGAGCAACAAGAGCAGGTGGACCCACCGACATGCACGCAGATCTCCAGAGTGGGTTGGATCGCACGTTTCCCTTTGCAGCTTCTCCAGGACTCAGGTGCTACAGAGCTCCGTCCCAGTGCCAAGTCCTGGAACGCAGAGCAGGACGCAGGCACACACTGCTCCAACAGTGGCTCCAGGCGCGTTTCATTTAGTCGAGATCAATGTTAGCTTCGGTTTCATTGTTCCTCTTTCGTTTCTTATGCGCTCTTGATTCACAGGCTATTCGGTGATGGGAAAAGTCAAAAGCTCAATCCATCAACCTTTTCTCGACAATTTGTTACTTTACTTTTTTCTTTTCGCTCAGAAATTGTGCCATGTGACCGGGCCACTACTGGCCCGGTCACATGGCACAACCTCTCCTCATGTCACAACTTGGTGACAAAAAACATCAAATTAACATTTCACGGTTGTGTCACATTGTCTCAGGAACTCAACTCCACATTTAAAAAATACAAAATCTCTCAGCACTTCCACCCTGTTTACACCGAATCCACGGCCAAGTTGTGATTGGAAAATGGTCTCTGCTTACCCCCACTCCCACTGACTCTCACTGGAGTTGAAGGTTGGTCACACTGGGGTCTCCATGGTTGGAAAAAAAGATCCCTCTTGGTCGCTATCACTCTCCATCGGTCTCCAACAAGTGTGCGAGTGTACTGAACTGTTTTAAACACTCGCACAAGTTGTGCGCCAAGTTAACAGACAAATGGATCTCATAATTAGCCTTGATCGTCATTCTCCTGCCACGAGGGGCTCCCGTTTGGTTTCTCATTGTTTGGGTTCTCATTGGCCTCCAAATTCTGAACTTTCTGAGTTTTTATTTATATCATGTTTTCTTCATGCTCTATTTATGATTAGTTTTGTTTCATTTATTTTCTGTGTTCCACTTGGTTGCCATCTATTTAGTTTCGTCTTAGTTCCTGTCTTGCCTGTAGTTTGTTTTTCATTTCATTTCATTTCCATTTATTTGTACAAGGACAGCATACAATTACATTATTCTCATCAAGGAGAGATGTTTGTACCAGATTGTAGCTGCAACAGCTAATTTCCATCTGTAGTTCCATCTGATCAGGATATGTCATTCAAAGCGCATATTAAACAAATATGTAGGACTGCTTTTTTGCATTTACGCAATATCTCTAAAATCAGAAAGGTCTTGTCTCAGAGTGATGCTGAAAAACTAATTCATGCATTTATTTCCTCTAGGCTGGACTATTGTAATTCATTATTATCAGGTTGTCCTAAAAGTTCCCTAAAAAGCCTTCAGTTAATTCAAAATGCTGCAGCTAGAGTACTGACGGGGACTAGAAGGAGAGAGCATATCTCACCCATATTGGCCTCTCTTCATTGGCTTCCTGTTAATTCTAGAATAGAATTTAAAATTCTTCTTCTTACTTATAAGGTTTTGAATAATCAGGTCCCATCTTATCTTAGGGACCTCGTAGTACCATATCACCCCAATAGAGCGCTTCGCTCTCAGACTGCAGGCTTACTTGTAGTTCCTAGGGTTTGTAAGAGTAGAATGGGAGGCAGAGCCTTCAGCTTTCAGGCTCCTCTCCTGTGGAACCAGCTCCCAATTCAGATCAGGGAGACAGACACCCTCTCTACTTTTAAGATTAGGCTTAAAACTTTCCTTTTTGCTAAAGCTTATAGTTAGGGCTGGATCAGGTGACCCTGAACCATCCCTTAGTTATGCTGCTATAGACGTAGACTGCTGGGGGGTTCCCATGATGCACTTTCTTTCTCTTTTTGCTCTGTATGCACCACTCTGCATTTAATCATTAGTGATCGATCTCTGCTCCCCTCCACAGCATGTCTTTTTCCTGGTTCTCTCCCTCAGCCCCAACCAGTCCCAGCAGAAGACTGCCCCTCCCTGAGCCTGGTTCTGCTGGAGGTTTCTTCCTGTTAAAAGGGAGTTTTTCCTTCCCACTGTAGCCAAGTGCTTGCTCACAGGGGGTCGTTTTGACCGTTGGGGTTTTACATAATTATTGTATGGCCTTGCCTTACAATATAAAGCGCCTTGGGGCAACTGTTTGTTGTGATTTGGCGCTATATAAAAAAATTGATTGATTGATTGATTGATTGTAGTTCTTGAGGGTCAGGGGGATACACATAGGGCTATTAAATACATCACAAACAAACCTAGAAAATATATAATACTAAATTCATAAAATATATAATATTAAATTCATTCTTACGTCATTCATTTCTAAAATACTGTGCCATATTAAACTGTTTAAAACAACCATTCATAATTCATCCCTGTCACTCATAACATGCAGCATCAAAACATCAAAATTATCACGATATTCATAAATTCATCTAAACCTCTCAATTACTGTACAATATCAAAACACTTGTAAAGCATATTCACCCTTCATACAGTTCATCTCTCAATTTCTATACAGAATCAGAACACTTATTACACATGTTCAGTGTTACCTTTAGCAGTGCTATATGTTTAGTGCCTACATCTTTGGTTTTGAAGAAGCCATGATTTTACCTTTACAGAAAATGTCTTAAAGTCTGGTTGTGTTTTTATTTCTTCTGATATGTTCCACTTCTTTGTGGCTCTGTAAGAAAATGTCAATTGTGCAAATGCAGTCTTACATTTGGGAATGGTGCACTGCCTCTGAGTGGTTGCTCTTGTTACTGTTGTCTTGTTGTTGTATCAGAGGACAGGTGAATGAAGTTCTTGAGAGGTGGCGGAGCTTGATTATGAACTATTTTGTATACTATTTGAACCTCATGGAAAAAGATCAAATTTTCAAAGCTGAGCATAGCATATTTGCTCAAAATATGACAATGATGATATTGAATACTTTTTTGATCAAGGATTCTAAGAGCCCTTTTATACAGGGACTCCAAAGGTCTTAACGTTGTTAGATTTGCTTGAGCCCAACTTTCCTTATTGCTTGTTGTATTACTTTTGTATACTTTCAATTGTGCTTCCTTTAGTTCAGTCTTAGTTTAGTTTTTCATATTTATTGTACAACCCCGATTCTAATGAAGTTGGGACGTTGTGTAAAATGTAAATAAAAACAGAATACAATGATTTTCAAATCCTCTTCAACCTATATTCAACTGAATACACCACAAAGACAAGATATTTAATGTTCTAACTGATAAACTTTATTGTTTTTGTGCAAATATTTGCTCATTTTGAAATGGATGCCTGCAACACATTTCAAAAAAGTTGAGACGGGGCAACAAAAGATGGAAAATTTGATGAATGCTCAAAGAACACCTAAATGGAACATTCCACAGGTGAACAGGTTAAATGGAAACAGGTGAGTGTCATGACTGGGTATAAAAGGAGCATCACCAAAAGTCTCAGCCGTTCACAAGCAAAGATGGAGTGAGGAAAACCACTTTGTAAACAACTGCGTGAAAAAATAGTCCAACAGTTTAACCCTCTGGGGTCCGAGGGCATTTTTTGGACAGTTCACTCACCTGGCATAAATGTTTTATTATTGCTGTTAACAGCTCTCCCTGCATCCCACAATCAAGTATGTCAAGTACGTATGTTTGTCTCTCTTTTTTTTCAGGACAACCTGTACTTTCAGAATATATATGCTATAGTGATGTTTTATAAGTGTAATAAAGGTTTACAATCAGAAATAAGGAAAAAATAAAGCGGGAATAATTTTCACACACATTTACTGAAACACACAGCAAACTATAATAAACAACTGTTTTGACACTTTATGAAGATAATTTGAGGTCTTGTGTGAAAGACTGTACAACAAAAAGGTTCAAACAATAAACACAAATGCACATTTTGAACAATATATACAAAATGGTCTATGCGTATTGTTTGTCTTCATCTCAAAGCAATTTCTGTCTGCTATTACACAAAGGTCACATCACAAAATTAGACTTCTATGAAGTTGACTGTGTGTTTGTTCTCTCCTGCTCTAAAAGCAGTTTTCACACTTCGAGGCCCATTTACACTCTGAGGAGTGCCCCCCCGCAACTGATATGGTAAGCAGTGCTTTTCGCCGGAGCAAGAGACCTTGCCACAGGCTTATCCAAAAACATTCACAGGCAAACTAGTGCAGCAATCCTGATACTCACACACTCACATTGAGCATGTGAGATTGTCATCAGAGGTTCTACATCTGCTCCGTCTGCTCACTTTCACTGATCGCTGTGCGTAATGGCGCAGGGCGCATTGGAGCCAGCAGCCAGGGGGCTATTCAAACAGACCAACTATTAACACATCACTCCTAAAAACAATCTTTGGTGTATCACGTGAGGTAACTCTGCCCAACGATTGGATTTTGGAAAACCATGTGACGATGACCCAATTTAATTTAGTAAAACTTGGTCTCAGCCATCATATAAGATGGCGTTGGCCCCAGAGGGTAAAGAACAATGTTTCTCAGTGTTCAATTGCAAGGAATTTAGGGATTCCATCATCTACAGTCCATAATATAATCAGAAGATTCAGAGAATCTGGAGAACTTTCTACACGTAAGCGACAAGGCCGAAAACCAACACTGAATGCCCGTGACCTTCAATCCCTCAGGTGGCACTGCATTAAAAACCGACATCATTGTGTAAAGGATCTTACTGCGTGGGCTCAGGAACACTTCAGAAAACCACTGTCAGTTAACACAGTTCGTCGCTACATCTACAAGTGCAAGTTAAAACTCTACCATGCAAAGTGAAAGCCAAACATCAACAACATCCAGAAACGCCGCCGCCTTCTCTGAGCCCGAGCTCATTTGAAATGAACAGACACAAAGTGGAAAAGTGTGCTGTGGTCTGATGAGTCCACATTTCAAATTGTTTTTGGAAATCATGGACATTGTGTCCTCTGGACAAAAGAGGAAAAGGTCCATCCAGATTGTTACCAGCGCAAAGTTCTAAAGCCAGCATCTGTGATGGTATGGGGGTGTGTTAGTGCCCATGACATGGACAACTTACACATCTGTGATGGCACCATCAATGCTGAAAGGTACATCCAGGTTTTGGAGCAACACATGCTGCCATCCAAGCAACGTCTTTTTCAGGGACGTCCCTGCTTATTTCAGCAAGACAATGCCAAGCCACATTCTGCACGTGTTACAACAGCGTGGCTTCGTAGTAAAAGAGTGCGGGTACTAGACTGGCCTGCCTGCAGTCCAGACCTGTCGCCCATTGAAAATGTGTGGCGCATTATGAAGCACAAAATACGACAACGGAGACCCCGGACTGTTGAACAACTTAAGTCGTACAACAAGCAAGAATGAGAAAGAATTCCACCTACAAAGCTTCAACAATTAGTGTCCTCAGTTCCCAAACACTTATTGAGTGTTGTTAGAAGGAAAGGTGATGTAACACAGTGGGAAACATACCACTGTCCCAGCTTTTTAGAAACATGTTGCAGGCATCCATTTCAAAATGAGCAAATATTTGCACAAAAACAATAAAGTTTATCAGTTTGAACATTAAATATCTTGTCTTTGTGGTGTATTCAATTGAATATAGGTTGAAGAGGATTTGAAAATCATTGTATGCTGTTTTTATTTACAATTTACACAATGTCACAACTTCATTAGAATCAGGGTTGTATTATGCTTTAGCCATGGGTTTTGGTTATTATTTATCTCCAGTGTTTTTATCCAATTATGTTCTTTTAGTTATTTATTGCATTCTCTGTTTATCACTTATTTTGTGTTGTATTCTTTGGTCACTGGTTTTGTTTAATGTCATTTATTTTCTGCTCATCTTGCAGTCTAATTTGCCATCTCTTTATCAGTTATTGTATTTATTTTTATACTTTAATCTGTATCAGTCCTGTTCTAGTTTCTATTACAATCATTGACCTTTTGTTTTGTTCATGTTAATTATGGTTCGTCGAGCATGTCATGTTTGTACCGTCGGTTTTTCTGTCAGTTTTCTTGCCCCAGTTGGCTTTGCTTTTGTCTCACTGCACTCTCCTTTGTCTTCCCCAGCCACACCCCTTCCAGTGCCTTCCACACACCTGCACCCCATCACATCTTGATTAGTTTGCTCCTTATTTAAGCCTTCATAGTTTCATAGCTCACTGCCAGACTGTTGATTTCATGTCACTTTCCAGCCTTTGTTCCAAGCTCTCCTTTGACCTGTTTTTTTGCTTGCCAGATTTCTGACCTTGCTTTGTCCTTGACCTTGCATCTGATTGCCTCCTCGCTGTATATTTTGACTTGTGCCTGTCTGTTGAACCACATCTCAGCCTTACGTCCATCTGTTACTGTTGCCTCTGTGCTGGATGACCTGTGTACCGACTCCCTGCTTGTTTCGATGTTTAAACCTTTTTCTTACTCCATCCCTGGTGAGAACTCGCATTTGTGTCCACTCGTTTTGAGTTATGCTTACGTTAAGCCTGACATTGAACTCTCACGTCTCAACTCACTCTTAACTTGACCGAACCCAAACTCTGTATGGGGTTGCATCAATGATCGCAGATATTAAATAGGAAATGGACTGCATTTATATAGCGCTTTTCCATCTGCATCAGACTCTCAAAGTGCTTTACATTAATGCCTCACATTCACCCCGAAGGTGCTCACTACACACCGGGAGCAACTAGGGGATTAAGGACCTTGCCCAAGGGCCCCAAGTTATTTTCCGGTCAGGCTGGGATTTGAACCATCATGAGGTCTTGAAGGTCTGACACAGGTCTCAGTCCGGTGTAAACGAGCCATTAGCTGCTGCAAGCCTTTTTTCTTTTTTTTATACAAACTTTCTAATCATGTATGTGAACAAAACAGGAAGTCGCACTACATAAATGATATCTGACACGTTTTCATCATCTGCTGAGGAACTAATCTTCAAGCCATCAATCCAGTAGAGTTCACATTCACCACATATGAAGATCACTCAAGTCCAGGATCTGCCAGGTCTACATTTGATGGGATCTGGATGCTCTTGCTGCATCTACTGCTTTCAGACAACACAAAAAAAATATCCACATTTACAGTTTTCAGCTTCCTGTACTCTTCTGAACTAAACCATGTGACCACCACCGTGTCTTCTGTGGTCCCAAAGAGTCGTTTGAAGGCACATCAGGCCTGGAAACAACTTTAGCTGGGTACCAAGTTGTCCCGTGTTTAGAATGTCCCCACAGACAAAGCCTTGTTCAGAGTCAGAGCACATATCAGAAGAGCCAGAGTCTGGAGGAGGATCCAGAGGTCTCTTACTTCTATGTACCAATAGATCACACACCCCCAGCTGAAGTGAAAAAGATACTTTGAAATCTTGCTAATCTCACCATATTTTAATATTTTTTGCAGTGCGCCTGCTGACCATATTTCAATCATGGATCAAATACATTTGACAGAAAAGTCCACAAATATGACCAACTTTACAACACAGAGCCGGAAAAAAAATGCCCAAATGACCTGCAACTCATGGAGGGAAATTGCACACCTTAGAATTGGTTTGGAGGTTGATGATTGTATGCAGAAGTGGAGCTCATTGAGAAACAAATTAATCCAGAAAAGGCCACTGTTCCTGTAGCAAATTGCATTAACATGTGACAGAAAACCTTAGAAGGGTCACGCGCACGTCGTCATCATGTCATCGAACGGCCACGGAGTTACAGAGATGGAGACAGCAGACTTTAAAAAAAAAAAAGACCGACTTGTCCAACTGTAATCTTTTTAATGCACATAATATCCGGTGCTCCTTTAAGGCAGGTGTTTATGTTTTTCAGATGACGTTTAGACCTGGTCAATAAATGAGGCAGGTCCCAATTCAAGGTCAGGTGTTTAATCAAGGAAATACATAAACCTAATTGGTGCAGAGATTCCCCATACATCATTCAGCACCTCCTGACTATCTTATCTGTTTCACACATGTAACAGATTTTGTCTGTTCTACAACCCCAAATCCAATGAAGTTGGGACGTTGTGTCCTCAGTTCCCAAACACTTATTGAGTGTTGTTAGAAGGAAAGGTGATGTAACACAGTGGTAAACATACCACTGTCCCAGCTTTTTTTTTAAATGTGTTGCAGGCAAATATTTGCACAAAAACAATCAAGTTGATCCGTTTGAACATTAAATATCTTGTCTTTGTGGTGTATTCAATTGAATATAGGTTGAAGAGGATTTGAAAATCATTGGATTCTGTTTTTATTTACATTTTACACAACGTCCCAACTTCATTGGAATTGGGGTTGTATACATATAGCAGATTTTGATTATAACAGACAAAATTCACTGGTCCACTTGAATCCATTATATGCTCGTGTTGTACTGCCTTGGTGTATGATCTGTTCTGCTCCCCCTCCCCTTCTGTTTATCCAGGCACACTGATTGGCATCACCGGTTCTAGTACTCATAACACCTGTCTTGAAGCCCTGGTTCATCCACTCCAGAATTCACCAGAAAACTCCATTTCTGCTACGTGGTACCTGGCTCTTCGTCAGCATTTGACTCGCTATCAGTCTGATTATTCCTCGTTGTCCTGACCACATCTCTTTGTTCCATTTCCAGCATCACCTGCCTCCTGTCAGCTCTGTGAGCGGCCACCTGGTTCCGGCCCTCTGTCTCCGTTCCAGTACTGGTGCAATCTACGCAACCTGCCACTGGTGTCTCCTGCACATTCACAAATTCCTCTGTACCTTACACCAATAAATTGTTACCTTGTTTCCTCACTCAGCTCCAGTTTGTTTGGGTCGTATTCTGGGTTTGATCGGCTCAAACACTGAGTCTCCAAAAAAATTTATTTTTTGTTGGGTCAAGTCAATTTTTCCACCTCAGTCTTTTCACACAACTTGTATTGTGCTACCAGTCTTTAATAAAAAAAATACATTGTGGCTCAGAATAGTACATAGTAAAAGAAATGACAATTCAAAAAACTCTAAAATAATAATTCTCAGTATCAATTAAAATAGAACAATAGGAGTATTCATTGCACATTAATGCATCAACTTTTCTTGTAGTTACAGCAGTAAATTAAAAAAACTGTAAGTTTATATTTGGTAAAAATAAAAACAGATTCAACAATTTACAAATATAAAACACTCACTCAGCACAGCAGTGATTGATTCAACATCCTGCACCTAAAGGGCTAATGCTAGCTGACAAACGTCAGCAGAGCACGAACATCACGTATTATTTTCACTTATTTACTCAGACAAATTTTTGTCCATTGCTCAGACTCATTCGTCTTGGGGTTATGACTTGCAGATTAAACTTGCGTCTGTATGCTAACGGTGTTTGCCCTGTTAGCAGCTTCAGTAGCTTTACCGTCAGCTCCATTTAATGTACAGTGGGGCAAAAAACTATTTAGTCAGTCCCTGACTGTGCAAGTTCTCCTACTTAAAAAGATGAGAGAGGTCTGTAATTTTCAACATAGTTTCACTTCAACTAAGAGACAAAAATCCAGGAAATCATACTGTAGGATTTTTAAAGAATAAGTATTTGGTCACCCACAAACAAGCAAGATTTATGGCTCTCACAGACCTGTAACTTCTTCTTTAAGAAGCTCTTCTGTCCTCCACCTGTTACCTGTATTAATGGCACCTGTTTGAACTCGTTACCTGTATAAAAGACACCTGTCCACAGCCTCAAACAGACAGACTCCAAACTCAACCATAGCCAAGACAAAAGAGCTGTCGAAGGACACCTGGAAGAATATTGTAGACCTGCACCAGGCTGGGATGAGTGAATCTACAATAGTCAAGCAGGTTGGTGTGAATAAATCAACGGTGGGAGCAATTGTAAGAAAATGGAAGACATACAAGACCATTGATAATCTCCCTCGATCTGGGGCTCCACGCAAGATGTCATCCCGTGGGGTCAAAATGATCATGAGAACGGTGAACAAAAATCCCAGAACTACACAGAGGGACCTGATGAATGACCTGCAGAGAGCTGGGACCAAAGTAAAAAAGGCTACACACTACACAGAGAGGGACTCAAATCCTGCAGTGCCAGGCGTGTCCCCCTGCTTAAGCCAGTATGTGTCCAGGCCCGTCTGAAGTTTGTCAGAGAGCATATGGATGATCCAGAAGAGGATTGGGAGAATATCATGTGGTCAGATGAAACCAAAATAGAACATTTTGGTAAAAACTCAACTTGTCATGCTTGGAGGAAGAAGAATGCTGAGTTGCATCCCAAGAACACCATATCTACTGTGAAGCATGGGGGTGGAAACATCATGCTTTGGGGCTGTTTTTCTGCAAAGGGGACAGGACGACTGATCTGTGTTAAGGGAAGAAGAATAAACGGGGCCATGTATCATGAACCTCCTTCCATCAGTGAGAGCATTGAAGATGCAACATGGCTGAGTCTTCCAGCATGACAATGATCCCAAACACACTGCTCGGGCAACGAAGGAGTGGCTCCGTAAAAAACATTTCAAGGTCCTTGAGTGGCCTAGCCAGTCTCCAGACCTCAACCCCACAGAGAATTTGTTGAGGCAGTTGAAAGTCTGTGTTGCCCAGCGACAGCCCCAAAACATCACTGCTCTAGAGGAGATCTGCATGAAGGAATGGACCAAAATACCAGCTACAGTGTGTGCAAACCTGGTGAAGACTTACAGGAAACATTTGACCTCTGTCATTACAAACAAAGATTATGTTACAAAGTATTGAGTTGAACTTTTGTTATTGACCAAATACTTATTTTCCACCATAATTTACAAATAAATTATTTTAAAATCCTACAATGTGATTTCCTGGATTTTTTTTTTCTCATTTTGTCTCTCACAGTTGAAGTGTACCTATGATGAAAATTACAGACCTTTGTCATCTTTGTAAGTAGGAGAACTTGGACAATCAGGGACTGACTAAATACTTTTTTGCCCCACTGTATGTCTACTGGAAGAAATATGTAGCTCATTACTTACATAATGTCCACAACAAAGTAAACCGTTAGGAAAACCACTGTGCAGTCCCCAAAAATATGACTTAATAAACTCCCAAACCCAAAACAAAATAACCCGTCTTCGTTGGAGATTATTGGTGGCATGCAAACCAACATGGTGCATTACCTCCACCAACTGTTTTGAAGTGGAAGTGAATCAATCAATCAATCAATCAATTTTTTTTTATATAGCGCCAAATCACAACAAACAGTTGCCCCAAGGCGCTTTATATTGTAAGGCAAGGCCATACAATAATGATGTAAAACCCCAACGGTCAAAACGACCCCCTGTGGGCAAGCACTTGGCTACAGTGGGAAGGAAAAACTCCCTTTTAACAGGAAGAAACCTCCAGCAGAACCAGGCTCAGGGAGGGGCAGTCTTCTGCTGGGACTGGTTGGGGCTGAGGGAGAGAACCAGGAAAAAGACATGCTGTGGAGGGGAGCAGAGATCAATCACTAATGATTAAATGCAGAGTGGTGCATACAGAGCAAAAAGAGAAAGAAACAGTGCATCATGGGAACCCCCCAGCAGTCTACATCTATAACAGCATAACTAAGGGATGGTTCAGGGTCACCTGATCCAGCCCTAACTATAAGCTTTAGCAAAAAGGAAAGTTTTAAGCCTAATCTTAAAAGTAGAGAGGGTGTCTGTCTCCCTGATCTGAATTGGGAGCTGGTTCCACAGGAGACGAGCCTGAAAGCTGAAGGCTCTGCCTCCCATTCTACTCTTACAAACCCTAGGAACTACAAGTAAGCCTGCAGTCTGAGAGCGAAGCGCTCTATTGGGGTGATATGGTACTATGAGGTCCCTAAGATAAGATGGGACCTGATTATTCAAAACCTTATAAGTAAGAAGAAGAATTTTAAATTCTATTCTAGAATTAACAGGAAGCCAATGAAGAGAGGCCAATATGGGTGAGATATACTCTCTCCTTCTAGTCCCCGTCAGTACTCTAGCTGCAGCATTTTGAATTAACTGAAGGCTTTTTAGGGAACTTTTAGGACAACCTGATAATAATGAATTACAATAGTCCAGCCTAGAGGAAATAAATGCATGAATTAGTTTTTCAGCATCACTCTGAGACAAGACCTTTCTGATTTTAGAGATATTGCGTAAATGCAAAAAAGCAGTCCTACATATTTGTTTAATATGCGCTTTGAATGACATATCCTGATCAAAAATGACTCCAAGATTTCTCACAGTATTACTAGAGGTCAGGGTAATGCCATCCAGAGTAAGGATCTGGTTAGACACCATGTTTCTAAGATTTGTGGGGCCAAGTACAATAACTTCAGTTTTATCTGAGTTTAAAAGCAGGAAATTAGAGGTCATCCATGTCTTTATGTCTGTAAGACAATCCTGCAGTTTAGGTAATTGGTGTGTGTCCTCTGGCTTCATGGATAGATAAAGCTGGGTATCATCTGCGTAACAATGAAAATTTAAGCAATACCGTCTAATAATACTGCCTAAGGGAAGCATGTATAAAGTGAATAAAATTGGTCCTAGCACAGAACCTTGAGGAACTCCATAATTAACTTTAGTCTGTGAAGAAGATTCCCCATTTACATGAACAAATTGTAATCTATTAGACAAATATGATTCAAACCACCGCAGCGCAGTGCCTTTAATACCTATGGCATGCTCTAATCTCTGTAATAAAATTTTATGGTCAACAGTATCAAAAGCAGCACTGAGGTCTAACAGAACAA